>NW_021703772.1:93085617-93263009 GCF_005190385.1 Monodon monoceros
TTAAAAAAAAAAAAAAAAAGTGGAGCTGGAATAACTGGATAATCTCACGAAAAAAAAAAAAAAAAGAATGACCTGTTCCTTTCTGTGTTAAACAAGCTTTAGGAGTGAAAGTATTGCCTTTATGCATTTTTAAGCAATCAAAATATCTTCATGGGGCCTTCCCTGGTGGCGCAGTGGTTGAGAGTCCGCCTGCCGATGCAGCGCCCCGTGTCCAGGAAGATCCCACGTGCCGCAGAGCGGCTGGGCCCATGAGCCATGGCCGCTGAGCCTGTGCTTCCGGAGCCTGTGCTCTGCAACGGGAGAGGCCACAACAGTGATTTTCATGGGATGAAAAAAATTTTTACAGAATTTCTATGGTTGAATAATTTGAAACAGCTAGGAAACTGGATCCATTAAACCCACTTACAATAAAGCTTTTAAAATACACAATAAGTTACAGCCTTGTAGATTACTTTACTTAAAATAAAGCTTTTAAAATACACAATAATATATGATAATTGTAATTTTTGAAAATGTAGCTTTTATTATTTATTTAAAAATCTAACAAATCACCTATAACCCTGTCACCTATGAATTAGTACTTGGAAAATATCCTGCTAGGTCTGTTTTAAGAAGTTTTTAGCTTATCAGTTATCTATGAGAAATCTTTGAATTTACTAGCCTTAAGGATGGGACTTTGTCACCCAGCCTTAGACACAGTAGTAGAATCGAATAGAAGAAAACAATGTGGAACAGGGAATCTTTCCAAAGAAAATTCATTATATATCTTTCTTAATGAACCTATTAAAATGGGGGAGAGAAATTGTTAACAAAAGGTAATTTTATCACCGAGGCAAGATATGCTATTATTGCCTTAATAACCAAATTACTCTCTGACATTACTTTCACTCGAGAATGTTATATGCTTAATAAGAAGTGCCAGGATGGGATGTGCTCAGCATTTTCACACTCATTTACTACAGTACCTCAGAGCATTATAGAATGTTCACTTGAAATGTAATTTTCCAGCTAAGTTACAGCTTTGCATAGAGTTAGGGAAACTCAAACTCTAGATTTTGTCCTAGAGATTTTGAAGTTTTATGTTATTATGACTATCTCACATGCCAAGGTAAAGCCAACAGTGTTAACTTACACCCAAGAGAACAGAATGAAACTACAATCACTGACTGACAACTGACTTACAATAAAAATCTCCACAGACTTAAACGGCTGCTTTAAAGGAGACATAACTAATGTCAGTACTGGAGAGATGAAAGCAACTCGATCCCTGCGTATTCATGTCAGTATGTCAATGCATATCTATCTGACTATGATGACAATATAAAAATGGAAGAAGGTCAGGATATCTAAGCATGGCATTAAAGTCTAGACCAAATCTGATCGAAGATCAAAGATATTGTAACTACCAGTCTTAACCGCATTCTGTTAAGTTTAATTACAGTTGAACTCATAATTTATTTCCAAGGTCTCCAAGACATCCTGGCTAGTACTCTGGAATTTTTTACGTAACCATACAGGGATTGAGATATTTTAAGATTCTAAGCCTATAACAGTGTATTTGTAGATAATTATACGCTGTGGGATGTATAATATGATTCCCTGTTCTTTTGATAACACAGGCACCCGTTGAATGAGAGCCTGAGTGAAAACAGTAATTCAAAGTTTCCTTCCTTTGTGATTTTTTGGTCTAAATCTCACCATTACTTTTTCATTGTTTGGACCTTATTGTATTAAAAGGCAGGGCAAGCCTGATAAGAGCAAAGGAAAGGCTTAACACAGTTTGGAGAAGGCAGCATGGATTTCCTCCAGAACAGGGACCCACCCTAGGGGCCTGGAACCATGGGAATTTCCTACTGAAGGATGTAGCAGTCTATAGCTTAATTTTCACCCTAAGATTAATGGGACCTGGGATATGGAACATTCTCCAGCTCTGGGTAAAATCAAATACCACAAGTTAGAAGTTCAGGTGCATTTCTCTTTTTTATGGATACCAGTATATTGTCAAAGAGACTCACAGACTACATGAAGGGAGAAAAAAAATGTTTTTCCTGCAATTCCTATGAACTGTGAAGAATTGAAATTATATGCTTGAGGACAGCAGCAGCACAGAGACTCAGAAGAAAAAAAAAACTTTTAAGCTACTTCTGAAAACTGATGAATGTCACATATTATGCTCACAGGATATCCTATCCAAAAGGATTTGCTTCTTTCAACTGTCCTGCAACTCACAGCTGTGACTGTCACATTCTTGAGGTGAAGCTATGCTCCATGTCCACTTAAGCTTGATCTGCCTATGAAAGCTGCCAACCACAAATATGCAGGCACTGGAGCATTCTGTCCTCCCATCACTACCACAAACACTTGGGATAGTGCTTGATTTATTAAAGTGATAAGTGATTCTACTACAGCAGTGGTGCTCAACCGGGGCTGGTTTTACCTCCTCGGGGACGTTAGGCGATGTCTGGAAACATTTTTAAGGGTCACAACCTGGGGGGGTTGGGGTGCGTGTTGCTATTGGCAACCAGTGAGTAGAGACCAGAGATGTTGCTAAACATCCTACAAGGCACAGAACAGCCCTTCCACAGCAAAGAATTATCGTGCCCAAAACGTCAATGGTACCTAAGTCGAGATACTCTGAGCTAGAGTTTTCTTTTTCTCACAACTGCTCCATGGAGATGGGCATGGATGTGGGTACGTAAGGATGGTAGAGGAATGTATTTGCTCTCTTATTTCTCCATCCCTCAAAACCCTCTTCTCTACCTTTGTGTAACTGGTCACCATTCAGCTTTCACCAAAATCTATGGCTTCTAACTGAAAGACACCAAGGGTCACTTTTAGCACAAAACAAATGTCTCTCTCTTCCAGGAGCCAAATGGTCTGTGCTAACTTTTCATGTGTCTTCAACTCTTTTGATGAATTGAGGTTCTTCTCTAGCTGGTGAAGAAAAACAACATGGATAATGGTCTCTGCAGCTGTTGGGAGGTTTGTGTGTTGTGTTTTTTGTTTGTTTGGGTTTTTTTGTCTAGATTAGCTGCCCCAGCTACATTAATTCATGCACTTGACCAAGCAAAATGCCTCATTCCTAAAATAGGGTAGTCAAAGAAACCAGATCAACCTGGAAGGAAACATGAAACTGTGGGAAAGAAGATAAGGCTGACCACCCAATCACCTCATTTTCAGAAGAATCAAAGTCTTGCACTGCCAAGGCCACCTGCTAAAGTCCAGAAAAAGAAACACTGGAAGAAGAAAGAAATGCTGATGAGGATGCAATGATATAGGCCAAACTAGAAACAGAGGTTGGGGGGCCAAGGGAGAGCACATTCTTTTCCCATAACTGTTGATACTTCGTAACCATGCTCCCAAATAGAGGCATTTGCATGCATTAAAGGATAAAGCATTAAAGGATAACCCATGTCCTCCCTTGGTTACAGAGCTCATAGCCCTGTTCTAATCAAAAGGAAGATAACTCTACTTCCAGGAATGTCTGAGTCTGGAAGCAGTGGTCTAAATGACCAGTAAGTCCCTATCTGTGATCACCCTTGACATAGAACACTATGTGCCTGTGTTGCAGAGAATATAGTGTGAGGGGGAAAAGCCAAGCCTTTACCAAAAACCATATACTCTTTTGGGGAGAATGGACTTGAACTTATATTTAGGCTGAGTCACATAAAGGTGGGTCCTGTGCTCCAATAGGTTTTCCAGTGTCTATCTTAAAGCCCACCATTAGCCATCCATCCTCCTTGCTAATTACACTCCAGCTACATAAGGAAGTGTGGTTTTTCACACTTGGGATTCTGTTTCCTGGCCTCTTTCCCTTTATCACGCTCTTCCTCACCATCAACCCCACTTTTCTCTTCCTTTCTTTAAAATTAGGCTCAGGTCCCATTTTTAGGGAACTTCCCTATGACCCTACTCTCACCCTTTTTCTGTGCTTCTATGATAACCAGTTAATATCAGCATCATTCTATATAGGCCATTTTCCCATCTATTCATATTTCCAGTGGATATCAAAAGTTTAGCATGCAAACTATTCACCTGAGGAATTTGCTAAAAATACAGATTCCCTTGCTCTATGCAGAGATTTGTGTGTGTGTGTGTGTGTGTGTGGTATGCGGGCCTCTCACTGCCGTGGCCTCTCCCGTTGCAGAGCACAGTCTCCGGACGTGCAGGCTCAGCGGCCATGGCCCACGGGCCCAGCCGCTTCGCGGCATGTGGGATCCTCCCGGACCGGGGCATGAACCCGTGTCCCCTGCATCGGCAGGCGTATTCCCAACCACTGCCCCACCAGGGAAGCCCTATGCAGAAATTTTTGAATCAGTAAGTGTAGGAGAGACCCAGGAGACTGCATCTGTAAATAAAAACCTTCCCTAGTGATCCTGATGCTGGTGTCTACCAACAACACTGGAGAACTCAGCCATGTCTGCACTCCAAGCCCCTTAACAATGAGTCTAGAAGCCATCTTTAATTCTTCTTCATATCCCCAGCACCAATCCAGGGCCAATCCATGGCACAGGGAAAATCCATGTTTCAAAAAGTTGTTGAGAGACTTCTCTGGTGGTCCAGTGGTAAAGAATCGCCTTACAATGCAGGGGACGTGGGTTCAATCCCTGGTCAGGGAACTAAGATCCCACATGCCGCGGGGCAACTAAGCCTATTGCCACAACTACTGAACTCACGCGTCTCAACTAGAGAGACTGTGTGCCACAAACTACAGAGCCCATGCACCCTGGAACGTGCGGGCCACAATTACAGAGCCCACGCACCCTGGAGCCTGCAAGCCACAACTAGAGAGAAGCCTGCGCACCTCAAGGAAGAGCCCACGCATCGCAAGGAAAGATCCCGCGTGCTTCAACTAAGACCCAACGCAGCCAAAAATAAATT
Source organism: Monodon monoceros (assembly GCF_005190385.1). Taxonomy (NCBI): domain Eukaryota; kingdom Metazoa; phylum Chordata; class Mammalia; order Artiodactyla; family Monodontidae; genus Monodon; species Monodon monoceros. The sequence goes on from NW_021703772.1 coordinate 93,090,499, forward strand.
AAATAAATAAATCTTTTTTTAAAAAAAACAAGTTGTTGGATAAGTCCTGAAACATCTCTGGTTGAGAAAAACAAACATCAAATAAATTTTTTATATGGAGTAGTTGTGAGTGTGAGGCCAGGAAAAGAAATTAGATGAAAGGAGTAATGGAAAATCCCTGAAGTCAATTTCCAGTTGCTCCATATTTTGCCAAGAAACATTACTGCAAGTTTCTTCTTCACTTTTAGCATCAATTCCCATTACTGAGCTTCCCTCTGCTCACCATGCCTGGTGTTACACCAATCAGCTACCTGTGGACTTTTATATCATCTTTATACTGCATCCCACACCCTTCTAGTACTGCAGTCAGGAAGAATGTGTGCTTTACGTTAAATGCCCTCCTGTACTTTCTGATCATCCATTCTTAATCGGTAGTGCCCAACCTGAGATAGAAAGTTTTAAATCTCAATTCGAAAGAAGACAAGGAAAGGGTCTCATAATATCATACCACTTTTAGACAAAGATAAAGAATAGTCTGTAGTCGAATAACTAGTAAAATCAGGACAGAAATACAGCTCTGGTGTGTAAAGCAAAGTTTTGTGTGTGCTCTATTAGGTATAGATGTTAGTCATACTAGGAAAGAAAAAAAAGAAGTGTGTGTGTACATACGTGGGTGTGCAGTTAAAAATGAGCTTGCCAAAAAAAAAAAAAAAAAAGAGCTTGCCAAGAATTTTCTAGTTTCGTATTAGAGCAAAATAGATTTGATTCTTTGTCCTGGTGTCTCCCATCTTGGTTCAATGGGAGTCGAAAATATTCTTCACCCAACCCTCAGGGTCAGAGTTCTCTGTTACTGGAATGCTATTTTGTTTTCAGGCTGTTTTATGTTAACGGCTTGATTGCCAATATGGTGGTGTAGCAAGGATTTTCATTTTGGAAATCTTAGTACCATATGTCAATAAATACTAAGAAAAATATTCCTTTATGTCTCCTACACACACATGCACACACACACACACACTCTACCAACTCTGGTTTACTCCCCCCACCATAACAAATCCCTTTCCAAATATTCCATCTAAAAAGCTTGCCATTTAAATATGTCTAAATAAACTTTTAGGGCTTCCCTGGTGGCACAGTGGTTGAGAGTCCGCCTGCCGATGCAGGGCACACAGGCTCATGCCCCGGTCCGGGAAGATCCCACATGCCGTGGAGCGGCTGGGCCCGTGAGCCATGGCCGCTGAGCCTGCACATCCGGAGCCTGTGCTCTGCAACGGGAGAGGCCACAACAGTGAGAGGCCCGTGTACCGCAATAAATAAATAAATAAGTAAACTTTTTATTTTGGAATAATCTTAGATTTATAGAAAAGTTTCAAAGAAACTCCAGAGAATTCTCATATACCCTTCATCAATTTTTCCTAATGTTAACATCTTTCATAACCTTGGTCCATTTGTCTAAACCAGGGGATGACAAACTGTAGCAGCCTGCTGGCCAAATCCAGCCTGCTGCCTGTTTTTGTAGGGCCTGCAAGCAAAGAAGAGTTTTTATATTTTTAAATGGTTGAAAAAATCAAAAGAAGAATAACATTCCATGACACATGAAAAGTATATGAAATTCAAAATTTAGTGTCCATAAATAAAATTTTATGGGAACACAGCCACGCCCATTCTTGTACATATTGTTTATAGACCTTTACCACTATTAGGGCAGAGTTAACTGGTTGCAACAGGAGACCAGAGAACCCTCAAAGCTCAAAGTTTTACTTTCTAATCTTTTACAGAAAAGTTTGCTGACTCTTGGTCAGATCTAAGAAATTAACATTGTTACATTACTATTAAATAAACCACAGACTTTTAATCACTAGTTCTTCCACTAATGTTTCACAATGCAATCTAGGATACCACACTGCATTTAGCAAACACTTTTTAATAGTGAGCGTCTATTTACCCACCAGGTGCATGATCCTACTTTGGAAAATATTCCGGCCTAACAAATGGATTTCAGCTGGCCACTGTTTGTTTTTGTTGTTTGTTTGGGATTGCCTCCATGCTTTACACAATAGGCAGACAATTTAATGCAACATCTGGGCTAGGAAAGCTGTGAACTCCAAGGTGGAGGAAGAGCTATATTTGTTCACGCGGTGCATGTGCTGGGGCAAGGCAGGGTACTAACGCCGGCCCCTCAAAAAGCAGGCTCCCAGGGCTTTCCTGGTGGCGCAGTGGCTGCCGATGCAGGGTACACGGGTTCGTGCCCGGGAAGATCTCACATGCCACAGAGCGGCTGGGCCCGTGAGCCATGGCCGCTGAGCCTGCGCGTCTGGAGCCTGTGCTCCGCGGCGGCGGAGGCCACAGCAGTGAGAGGCCCGCGTACCACAAAGAAAAAAAAAGCAGGCTCCCAGTGTTCCCCCTCGTATGGTGTGAGGCCTTCTCCCACGCAATCCCTGCCCCAGCTCCCTGTCCTTTGTTTCCTCTTCCACAAGCCTGGCCTGTGAACAGCGCGTCTCTCCCTTTCACCCGGCTGCCGGGTCTTTCAATGGGCTCCGCAGGCACAGGCGGGCGGCGTCCGGTTGCCGGGCAACGGCCAGGACGGCAGCACACGTTGCCGCCAGGGCCGAGACACATCCGCACTAGCCCGTCTGCGCCGCGAGCCTGTGGCCTGATTTCTCCTTCTCCATTGTTGTAGGGAACACAAAAGACTACAACTCTAGTATAGTCACGGGGCTTGCATTAAATTACGCGCCAGGCCATTCTTTGGACCACAGCCTTTGTGGGCTGGGATGCGCTCCCTCCCGATGCCAGAACTCCACGCCTGTCACTCGCAGGCTGAAGCCCTTCGCGAGCGTGGGCGAGTTGTTTCCCTCCCTCCTTTCGCCACATCCGCCCACCGACCGCCTTTGTTCCTTTCAGCTGGCGGCCAGGCTCTCGTTTGCCTTTTGGCTGGCATGACATCACTCCAGCGGCGGTCTTGGGCATTCCTCACCACTCGCTTCCTTCTCTCTCAAGTTAAGCGTCGCATATAAAAATCCCAGGCCTATTTGGTCCTCTATTCTTATCTCTTTCTCAGCCATCTCCCCACGCCCCCACCCCTCTCTCTCAAGTTCTTGAGGCTGCTGTTGCCATGGCACTCAATTTACGAGATGAAGGGAGCTTTTCTCTGCTGTCTGCCAAACTCTCCAAACTTCAGAGGCTTAAGTCAGTGCTGAGTCCTTGGGATTTGCCAACGCTCCCCTGTGCTACAGTCTGAAGAGAGTTAACGTTTAATTCACTGCCTCTATTCCCCGATCCAAAATTCGGTGGTGAATGGGGAAGAGAAATTTTAAGTCACGCTTAGGAGCAATTGCATGTAAAAGCTGGAAGGGGTCTCCTCCAAAGGAAGAACATTCCAAGATATGAATTTATTTTTCTTCAACAGTGTAAGATGGACAAAGTGCATCCCATTAGCTATTTAATACCAACTCTTAGTTGCTGAGGGAGAAGTGCATGAAGGTAACGCTAACCTTTCCAGCTTTTTTTAATACTACTGTGTGAAATGCCTGTTGTTCAGCTAGGGTTCCCAAGTGTGGGTCCCTCCCACAGCACCTTCCCAGGTCAGGAGTGGAGGCAGGCACTTGTCCTAAATCTCAGCACACTGGTTAATGACAGTGTGGGGATCCAGATGTACCTTGCACCTGCACCCTCCGGACATCTTTGTGTTTCTCTCATTATTCCCACTCCCTTCCCCATAATATTTTGCTAAGACCCAGGCACAACGAAAGAAGGTAAGTCATGAGAGGGATTCAACCTATACAGTTACAACTTACTTTTTTTTTTTTTTTTTTTTTTTTTTGCGGCACGCGGGCCTCTCACTGTTCTGGCCTCTCCCGTTGCGGAGCACAGGCTCCGGACGCGCACGCTCAGCGGCCATGGCTCACGGGCCCAGCCGCGCCGCGGCATGTGGGATCTTCCCGGACCGGGGCACGAACCCGCGTCCCCTGCATCGGCAGGCGGACTCTCAACCACTGTGCCACCAGGGAAGCCCTACAACTTACTTTTAATACAGAATTCATATTACGGGGGTGGAAGGGAGAGAGCAAAAGCCTGTATGTCTTTAATATATTTTAACTTTTTCAGTTGGATCATGTCAAACTTCAGCTACCATAAGTTAATCAAGCAGGGATGATGTGCAACTATTTGTCAACTGATGTGGCACAAGCACTGACCCATCAGAACAGACGCCCTAGCAATGAGCATGGACCCCGGCCAGTAGCCTGCATGGGTATGAAGCCACTGAACACTACTGCTGACACCCACGAGGATCACAAATCCATGCCAAGCAACTGAGTGGGGGGTGAGGGGAGTTCCAAAAGGCAAAGCATTGTCTTTCCCTCCAGTTATTTATTATTTGGTTTGAAAAAAATGAAACTAGCATACATGAAATGATACCAATTGATAGAAGACAATAAAATTAACTATTCATAGCTTGGAATTTTTCTTAGTAATAATAATAGCTAAATTTTTACAACAGCGCTATGAAGGTATTGGTACTATTATTCTCCCCATTTTACATACATGAAATATAAAGAATTATGAGGTACTTCTTTCTCCAGAAAAAGAAGAGGGAGACACTTATTAATTGCCTGCAGTGTTTCAGGTATGGTTCCAGGCAATACAGTCACTCATACAGATGACCACACTTTAGAAACCTGGATTTAGTAGCTATGTGCAGGACAAATAGGAGGGAGAAAATGAGGCAATCAAGGTCACTGGGTAGGAGAAGTTTGGAAGAATCTAAGTCAAAGGCTGTAAGAAGGAAACCAGGGTGATGGAGTAAACTAGCTTCAGTTACCTAGCAAATTCAGGAGAACAAATATAGGATAAGCATGTTTTGAAGAAAAAAAGAAGAGGCATGTCAGGGGTATGAAGGAGCTCTGGGAGGAGGGGCCTCGGGCCCAAGCCTCAACCACAGGCTAGAGATGGCAGTTGTGTAACAGGGCCTTCAAGACAAGTAGATGAAGGAAAGAAGTGATGTAAGAGGCACTTGGGAAAAAATCTTAGCCACTGATTTATGTGGGGGATATGAGACGAAGGAGTAAAAAGTGATGGAGGTTTCAAATTTGCCGAGGTTTGTTATAATCAACAGCTCTCGAGTGGGTTCCAAGAGTTAACTCAGCAACTCACAGTGCTGAACTCACCTCAGAGTAGTTTACTGACAGAAAATCTGAGCGAATAAATAAATATTAAATTGCTTTACATTGTGCAAAGCAGTCCTGTGCACAGAGTAGAAGCTAATTGAGTATTTATTGGTTGACTGCTTAAATAAACTGAGGAACCAGGGTATGTGCAAATCCTAAACTTTTCTTCAAATCAGTGTGTCCTTGGGACTATTTTCTTCAAATCAGTGTGCCTAGGGCCTTGGGCCCTAGAGTTTCTGCCCTTGGGACTATCTGAAGACACCAAGGCAGGGAGGCGCAAACGAAAGGACCAGGAGACTTGGGCTCCGCCTCTAGCTTGGATGTAACACCTTAGAAAGGTCATTTAGTTACTCTGTACTTGGTGTCCTTGCCTGTTCAACACTGAGGCTGGATTAAATAATCTAAGGTATAAACATTCAAATTTTACAAATGTATATCCACCCAAAGCATCTGAAGAAAAACAAACGAAGCATTTGGCACTGAGCAGATCTTGACCGTTTTCTCCAAAGGTAACAGAAATGCATCTCACCAAATGGTAAAGGAGATAATCATGGTATTTCTAGGCTCTTTTCCTATAAGAATCCTGGCAATTTTCACAAGTTTGGAGGGACTTTCCCATTAATTTTGATTCCCATGATTTCACACCCATGGAAATTTCCTCAGAGAAGCAGTTTCTTTGGCAGTCCCATGCTCATGATCATCTTAGTATCAATGGGAATTCTGAGATGTCAGCAGGGGAATAGGCCTCTTCTGGGCAGTGGGAAAAAGGAGCTGTCTCCTTTTATTACCAAAAATAAATACAGAAGACACAAAAGATTTTCACTACACTTGTCACATATGGTGGAGTAAGTTGAAGATGGAACTAAAGTCTCCTCCATAAAATAAAAGGCTTTGTGTGTGTTTCAAAGGCATTTTATGTTGCATAACATGGAATTAGCCCCAGCTCAAGCCCTTTGAGGTTTGCACATTTATATAAATATATTGTCTAAAACGAAGGATTTTGAATTCTGTCTTGTATTTAACCCCACCCCCCACCCCAGGAAATTAGAACACACTGGGAAAAAAAAAAAAGCTGAAAGGAAACATTGTTTGGGGAGAACTTATCTGTAAACAATGAAGTGCCTTCAACAGTAAACAGTTCCAACAAATTGTACCAGTGGTCGAGCTCACTGTGTTTAGTATTTGCTGTACTTTTAAAATCTAGACTTAGCTTTGATTCATGCCTGTTTAGCCCCATGCTCTTCGCAGTGTGATCCATGGATCAGCAGCAACAGCATCACCTAAGAGCTTGATAGAAATGCAGAATCTCAAGTGCCACCCAGACGGACTGCACAAGAATCTGCATTTTATCAATAACCCAGGTGATTCTTATGACCAGTGGAGAAGCACTGCTCTAGTCTACAGAACCCATCCAGTAGAAGTGATGTTTAAAAGTGGTTTGCTTATTTTGAAAGGGCAGTTTTCTGGGGAAAAAGTTGTAGAAATTATTGGCTACATCTGTCAATAATGGGACTAGACCCTCGCTAGTGTCAGAGAACAATAAAATACAGCATGCTATCGGTAGTATAAGAAAATGCCAAGAGACCTACTATCGGTGAGGCTTGCATTTGAGGCAGCTTTAGGACTCCTCTACCCACATTCTCTTGACACAGCCTTCCTGTGACCAAATACACACTTTTGAAAGATGACTAAGGTTAAGAGTGCAATCTGGCCACAGAAAGGAGAAAAGCTCACTGACCCATGCTGGCCTCTGACCTTGACCTCATTAGCTAACCAAATGAGCTAACCAGGCATGGACATCAGAGAGCATTATGTGTTGATTAAGACAAAGCATAAGAAAAACCAGCAAAAGATCAGTTACACAGATGTCTCTACCTTGATCACCCATATTTATTAACACTATATACACATATTTTTCCATCTTCTGGTATTTTTCCCACTGTATTGCAGATCAGGGACTTGAAGACAACAAAAGGTTCTTCTCTTTCATAGCTCTCTAGTCCTTTCCTTCAAAGCACTTAAGACAAATTTATAAATTTATTTTTGTGTTTATTCTTTTTCTTTTTTTTTTGGGTGGTACGCAGGCCTCTCACTGTTGTGGCATCTCCCATTGCGGAGCACAGGCTCCGGACGCACAGGCTCAGCGGCCATGGCTCATGGGCCCAGCCGCTCCGCAGCATTTGGGATCTTCCCGGACTGGGGCACGAAGCCGTGTCCCCTGCATCGGCAGGCGGACTCTCAACCACTGCGCCACCAGGGAAGCCCTGTGTTTATTCTTTTATGATATTTTCGACCACTAAACTCCCCAAGGGAAGAGACCTTCCCCCCCTGGTTCACCCAACACTTAGCAAGATCCCTGGCACTTAGTAGAAGTTCAAGAAACATTTGTTGAGTGACTAAGTGAATGAATAGTAAATATGGATGATATCTCTAAAACCAAATCTACCTAAGCTACCCTGCAACATTCAATAAACATTGAATATTCTATTATGCTAGGGGTTGGATATACAAATTTGCCCTGCCTTTTAGGACCTTATATTCTAGTAGAAAAAATAGATTTATAATAACATTAACGGCTAACATTTTAGTCAGTGTTCTAAAAAATGTTATACTACTAATTTATTGATTCCAACAATTCTAGGAGGTAGATATTATGGCTGTCTCCATTCTGTATATGTGGAAACTGAGGCTCAGAGGGGTTAAGTAACTTGCACACATCTAGTACAAGGTGGACCTGTATGTGAACACAGGTGGTCTATCTCCAGAAGCCATACTCTTAATTAAGTACTTGGGTAACCACCTTCTAATAAGCTATGAGAAGTGATCAGAGAGGTATGCACAGAATCTAAGGAAGAAGAGGTGGGACAACTAGTTCTAAACCCAGCCTGTGCTCTTCAAAGTAATAACCAAAAGCAAGCACTTGCTGCTGATGAAGAATTTGCTGGGAAGGTCTATGTGGCAGATGCAGCCCAGTGCTCTCCAGGGGTTAGAGTCAGCCTGAAGTCAGTCTCACCTTCCCTCATCTTGCTCTTTTCAGCCTTGGTAGCCACAGAGATCCCAATCCAATAAAAACACATATTAACCTATACTGTGAGCTTGGTGCAGGAACTGAGCAGAGGCTTCAATGGTTTAAGGGATTCAGAGGAAGCCTGAACAGGATATCAATGACATCCAGATTCAGAATTTAGGACACAACAGGATAATCACTTCCCCAGGCACAATGCATGTAACTGTTTTCTCTCTTGGTCATCTCTCCATCTTTATTCTCCCTTTCTCCCCTCTCCGGAGAGGGACCTATCTCCTCCAGTCTTGACATGCATTAGGGTCTTTCAAGTGGAATCACTTCCTCTAATTCCTGATAGGTTATGAGTGTGACCTCAGGTTCTGCTTCTTGTGTTTCAAGCTGAGATACTATAAGAACTCACATTTCCCTCCCAGGGCTCCACAAATTACTCTGGTGTGTGGATTACATAAAAATATAACTCTCAGTTCCTCGAAGTAGTTTAACAGAATTTGGAATTTAGGGGAATTTATGCACTCTGGAGCAATCTTTAAATAACGTGATTAGACCAGTTAAGTTCTAAAAGGGAAGATGCCCTTTATTTCAAGTCTCCTCTGAGGTAGCTATCTATAATTAGCTCCTTGGTCACTGAACTGATAAAGCAGGTATCTTTTTTAAAGGATAAGTCATAAGAAATAAAATAAACCTTCTACTACATTAAAAGTTACTCGCTACAGTCTTTACACACTTCGCCTCTTTCTACCTTCTGCCTCTGTTTTTGGATAACTGCACCTCTCAATATGTTTTTGTTTGTTTGTTTCTCTTTTCTTATTTCTTTTATACTTAGAAGGTACCTCACTGTTTTATTCAAAGGAAAATCTCTTCTGACAGCAATTCCACTTACTCTTTGGTGTTTGGTTGTGCTTCCCTCTTCTGCTCTTTTTTACTGGCACCTCCCAAATTCTTTTCTTTCTCTACTTCTCCCTGTCTGCATGTTTTCCCACCACCACAGTTTATCTTCTTTCTTCCCCTTACATGTCTGGATGGTACAAAATCGAAAGGACAAGCTGAGGGTGTTTTTCTATGTTGTTACATCTATCCATATTCTTTCCTCTCTGTGGATATGTTATCACAGAACTTGGTCATTTCTTGGAAAACACTGCCAACGGCTTGCAACTCAGCATGAACCATCTCCATAATCCCCATTGTTTTCAAAAATATAGCCATATCAATTTACAGCCATATCAAATGGAACTGATGGCCAGTGTGAAGGCCAGAGAGTGGTGAGCGTGTTCTCCTCACTGTTCGGCACCCCTCCCTGCAGTGGCCTGGATGAAGGGGGCCTATCAAATGAGGGCACACTGAGTGGGAATGGCTGGGGGGTGGCGCAGCAGTGGTAAATGTTCATATTAGAAACTGTTCTCTTTCTCTCATTTGCTCTGCGTGGCCTGTCAGCAGAACCTGACAGCTTTAAACCCAGCGTGAATAACTAACCACTTATCTGTGATTTTCCAGCCTTGTCTACTTTCTGTGTACCTGAAACATTTTTTCTCTCCCTGATTTCAAACAAGCAGTATTTTCAAGGCACAAAAACTGAATATGTAAACCCAATGAAATTTGGTAGAAATATTAGTGTAGTCATACAATGTTTCACTATTAACCTTCTGCGGCATGGCATGGTTTGAATATTTTTAATACTTGGATAAGTATTCAATTTAACTTCCTAATTTTAACATTCTTAAAATAATTTCTTCCTAAATCTAGCCTTTAGCTAATGCTTGCTAATAAGAGTGATCCTAAACTGCCTGGAGTTTTCACTACCTACCTAACCAACAGTGCTATCACTGTGGTTTAACTCTTCAGCCCACCAAAGGCATAAACAAGAATATCCAGCAATTCTACTTTCATTGTGAAACACCAATTTCATTTACATCCAAAGAAAGTATGGATGAAATAAATCCAGTTGAGTGGTTGTCCAGAAGTGGTGTAGTTCTGACTAATACATCAAGTTTTCTGCTAGTAATATTTCTAACTCTATTACCTTATTAATATAAAATATAATTGATAATCTCCTATGTGTGCTGTAACAATAGAATTCAAGTTGGAAGCACGTTTCTATCGTAGGTCTTCTGCACTGTCACTGTCTCTTTCAACAAAATGCCCACATCTGACGTGTGATGTTGAAATGCTAAGTGATTTGTAATTCCTAATAATAACTTTCATTTTGTTAATTCCTTTCTGCCCTTTAGCATCCTTCAAAGCTTTAATGATCCATATAATTAAATTATAACTCAGAATGAGAGCTTTCTAGAAATATAATATATAATACTAGAAATACAGGTTTTGTTTAAAATCAGAGCAATGTAATTGAAAGACAAAAGGTTAGATTTGATTGAAATTAGTGGAGCCTGGGCCTGAAACAAGAAGTGCTTCTGATAAAGAAGTGAGTTGAAGATGTGTGAGAGGACAGAGAACCACACCCCAGGGGCCAAGGTCAAGATTAATTCACTTTCTAACCAAGACAGATGAGAATCATTGCACAGGAGCCCACGGAGATGAGGGCCATGCATCAAACCCTGATACCTATGGATCTCAAATGCTACAAATGGCCACTGAAAACTCATCAATTCCGTTTCAGAGGGGGCAGTCTTAATGAACGGGGAGCAGGGCTCACACAATCTCATAGTTCAGACTTGCGGGACTTTCTGTCCAAAGAGTAAATGGTGTCAGACAGACCTACAAGGGACCTACAAGGGAAAAGACCTACAAGGGAAAAGAAAAAATAAAACTGGGTTTCATCATCATAATATGTGTGGCTATTCTGTCATCTGGAAAGAAAGAACAGCACAACTGCACAGCTAACACATTTGGATGAGGTTCTGCTGTCCTGGGAGGAAAGGGAATGTCTGACTGAAAAGCGTGGCGCGTTTCAATCTGGATTCACCACTTTCATATTTTAGAAAAGGTGAAAAAGGTGAACGTACAAAGTGAATGTGAGCGGGCGTGTGTGTGTGTGCATGTGCATGCACCCAACCTCACAGTTGAATATGTTGTGAGGATTCTTATTTGCTAGACAAAGCAAATCAGCCATGCTGTTCCAGGTGGTCAGAGGACAAAGAGCTCATCCCCCACCCCACCCCCCTACAGGCGAGGAGAAAATGTCTGCTAGCCATTACAGTGCGGGAGGCACCTGAGAGGATGATTAGCCTGGTCAGGTCCATTCTAGCATAGCATTTTAGTAGAGCACAGCTGTTAGAATTTCTGGACTAGTGCCTCAATGTCTTCTCCCCAGACACTTAATTTAAGAACCCTACCAGAGATCAGGATCTCTAGATATTCAGTGCTATCCACAGATCAAAGTATTGGGCCACGCAACAGCTCTAGCTCCATCTAGCAGTTTTCACAACATCTCAGCTCTGACCCATTATATGCAATGCCAATAACTCATCTGATCTTGGAATTGTGAAGAAGTAGTCAAAATTCAGATTAGACAGAGACTGCCCTTTGGGTTTCTCTTTCTACCCCTTAGAGACTTTTACTGTAACTTCCTTATATCCCTTTAATCACACTTTTCTGAAATTATAACTGTTCATAGCTCTATGGTACTTTCAAAATATGAGGGAAGAGGTTTTCCTGGACAACTTTGCCAAATGTGGAGAGTCCACACAGAGGGGTAAGTAACAATTTACAAAGTAACAGCTCGCTTTGGGTTGGTTCATGCTCCCTTTGACCAGCTGCATTTAAGCCATGTAAGGCTCCCTCTCTTAGACTCGAAGCCCAGTCTGAATCATTCTGTTCTGTTCTGATAATGGCAGTGCTGCCCACATAATTGGTCTTCCAAGATGACATATATTGGACTATCTAAGAATTACTGAAAGCCAGTTCACTGAAATTCCAGTCCTGTCTGGAACCCAACCAGGGTTGGAACCCTCTGGCATCCCAACCTTGTTAGGGCCTTTTCCATACCTCCTAGATTTTCTCCCCTCCCCTCAGGAGGCAGACATTCAAAAAGAAGTGCTGGGAAACAGCAGAGACAGAGGTATGCATGTACCTGAAGGAGCTTGGAAAAGAAGAAAAATTTCTCTGTGAAGCAGGATGCCAGTAAAGAGCTTGCACTGTGTTTGGAATGCCAACTGAACAGGGTCCTCGGGAGAGGGATTTTTAAAATAACGTGTTTGTATTTATGCAACTACCATGTGATACTTAAAGTTAGTAGGGAAATGCCAAATGAAAGGCAAATATGCCATACATTCCATATACTCCAATTAAATATTCCCACTGTAACTTGTTTGTCCTGTATTTTATACACAGGAATTTAGGACAATATAACCCCTTCCTTTATAAACAAGCAGTTTTCCCTTCTGGCCACCACACCGTAATACAATTGTAACCCTAGCGTGTGGGATGGGCCCCGTGCAGCCTGCAGCCTCCCCTTCCTCACGGCTCTGGGAGCTTCCTCCGCACACCATGCGTGCTCTAAGAGTTTGCTTCGACTTTGCCTGTTTATAGCACTGCAGGAGGAAGAAACAAAGCAATTGTGAAGCTTGTTAAGAGGCAGTTCATAGGATATTAAAGATGACCTTGCCACTTCCAGTTCTATTTATTCCACTTCCTTCCAAACCAGGCAAATCCTTCCTTTCAGGGCAAGAGCACTGCTCTGTGGATGCAGTCTGTGGGAACGGAGAAGAGTTCAAGCCCTCAGAGGCTATTCATTACCCAAGTCTGGAAATATAGTATTTTCCATTTGCTCACATGTTAGGTCTGTAAATCACTGCTACTTGGCAGAGGGAGAGGACCTTTGTTTGGTGAAAGGTAGTTTTTGTTGTTGTTTACTGATAAAAATAATTCAGTGAGGCTTAATTTTGCCACACTAGGAAGTTAAAAAAAAAAGAGTAATGGTCCCCCCCAAAACTATAAATACATACATATACACATGCATGGATTCATACATACCTATACGGTAGAATCCATACTACATGGATTCTCCATATTTATAAGAATTTTTTGGGACTTCCCTGGTGGTGCAGTGGTTAAGACTCCATGCTCCCACTGCAGGGGGCCAGGGTTCGATCCCTGGTCAGGGAGCTAGATCCCACATGCATGCCACAACTAAGAGTTCACATGCCACAACTAAGAAGCTGGCAAGCCACAACTAAGGAGCCAGTGAGCCACAACTAAGGAGCCCACCTGCTGCAACTAAGGAGCCCACCTGCCACAACTAAGACCCAGTGCAACCAAATAAATAAATAATTTTTTAAATAGAATTTTTTTATATAAGAATTTCTTTTGTGAACTTGGCTGTAGCATAACCAGCAAATACTAATCACCCAAGTACCTAATCCTTGACACAAAGGGAACCACAGTTCACAGTTTGGTGTCAGCTGACTGCAGTGGTGTTTTGGGTTGTAGTTTGTTGCATTCTTCAGGAAGTAAAGGCATTTCCTGAAGGCCCACAAAAGCCAGCAGGTGTATTGGTAAATATTAATACAATATAACATGTAGGTATGGGTTGTACCAGGTGGGACAGAAAATGCCTTAGCAAGACTTAATTTTGACTATTTTGAACAGTAGTTCAGCTGCTCAGCTTATTAACTTCCTCACTGACAGTGTCAAGGCGTTTTCACCATCAACATGAATGGCATTTATGCTATCTATTGAGTCTGGGAATGTATAAATAAATGTGCATCACTAAAACTCAAATTCATTTTTCTCCCACTGAAAATATTTTATTTTTATTTTTCCCCTCAATTATCTGGATAATCCTCATCACTTCATTTTGTTGCAAATGTGCTGTCTTTGAGACCTGCTGATTAAAACAGATGCTATTGGGGATGGTAAAGGAACTGATAACTGATCAGAAGTGCTTACTTTCCTTTGCAAAGGTCTTCATCGATTCCCGTTCTTCCACTAAATGGGGGGGCAGGGGTGTATGTGTGAGGATGGGTGGGAGATTGCAGTTTGCTTCTTCATCCTTGACTCCCCTCTCAGACCTTTCCCTTCAGTCCTGGTCTTTACTATTCTCATCAATGTGGCTCAGATGGAAGACATCAGCCCCCTGCCACAAAAAGGGAGGCACCAAAGAGCATCTTTTGCACTTGCCAAGTTCATCCCATGCTTGTGGAGATCATTAGAATCAGCTCCAAGTGCACTTCTGCATTCACTCACTCACTTAGTCATTCATTCAACAACCATACCCACCATGCTTTATAACTATGGGGAATATAAATCTGAAGAAGACTGGACCCTGTCCTCAAGCTGTTCAAAATCTAATGGGGAAAATAAAATTTATATTCAGATCATTCTAATACAGGACAGAGGGTAAGAAGGGCCACCTATAGCAAGATAACCAAATTGCCATGAGAGTACAGAGAAGGGAATAAATCCTCCGTCTGAGTGATGTAGGAGAACAGCACGTAAGGCGGCTTACAAAACTGAGTCTTCAACATGTGAAACCTCAGAGATTAAGGAAAGGTCCTCAGACAGCGTGAAAGGCATGAGCAATGGCAGGGAGGCAAGAAAGTATACAGGGTCAGTTCGGGGCACAAAAAGCAAGTGGCTCTGTTTGGCAGGTGTACAGAATATCGGAAGAGGAGGAAATGAAGGGAAAGGGATTGACCTTGGGGAGACCAACTTACACTCAGGAAGATTTTTTCCAGACCATGGTTTCTAGGTTTCCAGGTGAGTGGACCACCACTATTTCCTTCCTACTATAATGCAATATCTTTTATATATATTACCCTGTTTAGGGGCATTTATTTCTTTACTGGTTCTTCCCAATAGTAAACAAAGCACTGAGGAATATTTTGGTACATGAGTATTTGCACATATCTGTACTGTTTCCTTAGAATATATTCCTAGAAGTATTGATGAGCTGTAGCACATGGACTGTCCTCCAGCTATGATGAACCAAGAAGTACTTCAAAGGCAGAAGGAAAAGGCCTGTTCCTGCCATCCTCCCCAACACTTGGGAGCCATTTAAAATCTTTATCAATTTGATAAGCCAAAAACAGTTATTGTAGTACTGTTCAAATTTTCATCTTTTTAATCACTAATGAGGCTAAATATTTTTACCAAATATTAGTGGCCACACAGCCAACATATAAAATCCTTTAAATTGGATTTTATTAGTAAGAAGTGAACTAAAAAGAATGCATCAGATTCATTTTCATTTTGCTTCCTAAAATGAGATTGTAAAACTTATTGATCTCGAAACTACACTGCCTGGAAAATAAGGGAGGGCGCCCTGATTTTCACATTGATTGCATCTACCCCCATCTTCTGTCTTCATCTGACTGTGAACAGCTGGCCTTTGAAAATTGGCCATGAAATAATGCACTGCACCACGGCCCCAGTTGTACGCCTTATCTTAGGCTCTTTGAACCTTGACCTCCTTTGCTTCCAGCTCTTTGAAACCTCATTCAAATTTATTCTTCTCTAAAGGCATGTATCATATTTTGCTTCATATAGGTACTTATCTTTCCCTTCTACTAGGTTATAAGCTTCCTTGAGAGCAAGTTACTTGGTCACATTCAGGTTCTCCCACAATGCCTAAAATCTGCCTCCACTATTTTCAAATGGAAATAAATGTAACAGCTTAAAAAGTATTTCCTTTTCTTGAAAACAATTTTCTTTTGTTGTCATTGGGATCTCTTATTCTTGGAAAAACTCCTCCACACACACAAAAAATCTCAAAAAAGATATCACCAAATTAAATAGCACAATGAATTAAACAATGCTTTTAATATATAAGTAACACCTGAGGAAGATATTTTCTCCTTTCTAGAAACTTTCCCCTTTGTGGGTCAGCGGTAACTGAATCACTGAATTATTTTGTATTCCAGTGGATGTAAGTACATACATATTTTTAAGGTACTTATCTTTTGATTCACAAATAAATTCGGATTATTTTACATATTCAAGGAATACTGAATTAGTTTCTAAACAATGTATGTTTTATTTTTCCACTGAAAAGATTCACCTCTGTTGAGCACAGGGTTTCTGAAAGGGAATCTTAATAGCATACTTAGCAAAGGAATAGTTGCCAGCTGACCAGCTATTGATTTAATGTTCCATCATTTCCATGGTTCAATCACACCTACCATGGTGAATCAGATGGAGCATCGTCAATGAACCAGTAAATGAGCAATTTCCCCCACCAAAGGGATATGTTTCCTGGGTGGCAAAGGCATACATAACTTATCACAAACAATGTGAGGCTCCACTGCAGCATTGATTTACCTTGAATCATCCAGCCTTCTGTTTTCGGTAATGGTTTATTCTTCTAATTGGCACTCGCCACACACCAGTTTTCTGTTTAAATGTCTGGGTATGTGATCTATCTCTGCTTGAGGTCAGGGACCATTTCTCTGACACTTTATCATTTTCTATGGTATATACAGGGTGGTCAATAAATATATGTCAAAAGAGAATCATATGTGAACACAGAATAGAGACAGAGTTTGCTACATGCCTGTTGTTCTCAACCCTGGATTTCCACCACGGTAACCTCGGGATCTTTTTCAAAACTACCCAGGCCCCATGCCAGAGCTGTGGATTCATTTGGTCATCCTGCCCAGACCCTATGTTTTAAAGTTTCCACAGGTAATTGTAATGGACAGCTAGGGCTGAGAATCACTGCTATAAGCCACTGTGATACAAGAAGGCAGGCAGGCAGATCGGCAAGAGGTCTAATCCGTAGGACCATTTTGTTTTCTCTCAGAGCAGTGCTTCTCAAAGCCTGGTCTCAGGATGGCAGCCTCAGCATCATCCTGCAACTTGTTAGAAATGCGAATTCTCAGTTCCTCCCCAGACCTAGAGAATCAGAAACTCTGTGAGTGAGGTCCAGCCCTCCAGGTGAATCTGATGCCTGTTTGGGAACCACCACAATACAGAAATATGTTGAACTAAAAATGACAATGTTGTGAATGTCTTAGGGAAATTGACTTCAAGAATATTCAACTCAAAGCTTCAGGTTATGCTTTATGAAACAACTCTCTGGTCGATAGTTTATCTAGGTATTATTTTCGGCACATGTGAAAAACACTCTGTAAGACCTGACAGTGGAAATGACTGCAGATGACATTCCTTACAGAGAAACACTTGGCCTGAAGGAGGGAAGCAACCACATCTCATCCAGCTCCTGTCCCATTGCTCTATGCTTTGTGGTGGCCCTCAATGCTTGGGCAAGAGATCTGTTACTCAACTTCAGTTTCCACTCATTGTAAAATCAAAGGCAGAAGGAAATTCAAACCACGGGCCCAACTTTCTAACCAGGTCTGCAGAGCTCCTCAAGAAGCCAGGGTCAGAAGTACGTGTTCATTTGCTCCCAGAGTTGGGATGTGAATGTAGAATGAGAACGTCCTCAACCTGTCTTCCAAAATGTGCTTCCCCATGTGCTTCCTCAAGGGCTCCACAATGGATCTGACTCAGCCTCGGAGGGGGAGCGGCCCGAGGGGTAGTGGCAGTTGGTGATGGCCAAGGGAAGTGACAAAGGGAAACTTGGGGGTGAGTGGCAACAGCAGAAGCGGTGACTGGCAACACACGATGTGGTGAGGGGTGATGCCTTGACTGTCACACCCCACCGTGGCAGGCACCTTCTTTGTCACACCTTTATCTGGGATCTATCAAAGGGATAGGCACATTTGGTTTACCGGTTTTAAAATGATTACAGGCCTGACATAAAATAAGATTGGTTATTTGGACCTGTGAGCAGATTTCTCCAAGTACAATCCTTGTGCTGCCCACACTGAAATCATTGGGAGGCACTTGCTGAAGTTGTAGCTTCCTGGACCCCACCCCGAACCTACTGAATCAGCATTTCTGAGGGTAGGAGGTCCAGAAACCTTCACATTAAACAAGTCTCTCAGGTGGCTCTGATACAGGAGGTCCTCAAGAGCTGAGTTTCACAAAGCTGCCCAAACATAATTTTGTAGATTTGAAATTTGAAGTTACTTAACATTCAATGATGACTCTATGCAAGGAACTGCAGAAGATACAGAAATGTCTTAAGGTACAGTCCCTTACAAAGAGGAATTAACCACAAGAGTAGTAGTGGTAATAGTGGTAGCAGTAGCAGTGGCAGTAGTAGTGATAGATAAACAAATACACATTAAATTGTAACAGGGTAGAATGAGGTAGGGAAAGTGCCAAGGAAGGCCTGTGAGCATTCAAATTAGAAAGATTAAAACTCAGAGTTCAGGAAAGGCTTTGGGAAGGAGGTGGCATTTCAGATTTGAATAACTTTTTTTCCTAAAATAGGAATACATGTCCAACGGTAGGCTGTGTTAACTTGTAGACGTCTGAGATCATTCTCGGGAAAATGGGGAGGATTTCAACAGGAAGGGGAAAGATAGGGATTCCAGGTAAAGGGAACAGCATAAGCAGTGCTGTGCATTGACCAATATTTTTGCCTTCTCTGAATTTGCTCCTAATAAGAATCCTCAAGGGCCTTGGAGTTAAGAAGCTGGGTTCCCTTTCAGGCTAGCTGATGCTAATTTACATTTATTGTGTCCAGTGATTTTTTTTGGTAAATTTTTCTGGTTCCATAATGTGTATAAAATTGGGGTATCAAATAATTAGACAAATAATGATAAAGCATAATGCTGATTTAAGGGAAGAGTATAGCTGTCTGCAGTTGACTTTAAAATGCATCCAAAAAATAAGGTAGAATGATAGAGGGATGGATAGATGAAGAGATACATGATAAACAAGCTTAATAAAATGGTAAAGGTAGAATCTAGGCAACGGGTATATGGGTATTCCCTGTAAAAATTCTTCCAACTTTGCTGTGTGTTTGAAATTTTTCATAACAAAACTTGGGGCGGAGGGGTTGGGGTGGGGATGTTCTGCTTCCACAGGTCGTGTGACCTTGAGCTAGTTTCTACTTCACTGTCTTGGCTTCACTTTGCTCAGCTATCAAGGGGGTTGAACTACTTAATCTCCAAGTTCCCTTATGGTTCCCAAATTCTCTCATTCCCTCTGCCTTTCTGGCAGGGAATAGAAGAGTTACTACCACAGACAGGCAGTCATCTAACCTACCATGACTCAGCTCAACTAATAAAGGTAGTTAATCTTCCTCCTAGCATGGCAGGGCTGACTAACTCAGACCCAGACAGAGTTACACCGCCGTCTGTGGTTCTAGAGCAGGTGCCGAGAGAGTCGGACCTTGAAATGTGTTTTGAAACCGACCACCTGTTACTGTGATTGTGTGGCTGTTTTCCTGGCTTATGGGATTTTACTTCAGCTGTTGTTCTCAGGCGAGAGTTTATTTCCTCTAGGAATCACCTCGTTCACTGGCCCTAAACTTAGCATTTGTGCGCAGGGATCTTCCGGAGACTGATTCAACTCTGCAACACTGAATATTCTGCCAAAGGTCCTGAAGTTACTCGCAGACTTGAGTAACAGATTTCTCAGCTTGGGGGGGGGGGGGGGGGGGGGGGGGTGGTGTTGAAAGAATTCGCTTTCAAGTCTTTTGTCACAGATAATCATATTTTTGAATTTTGCTTCGGGGAGAAGCATTGAAAGGAGATTTATAGTAGCTCCTGACTTTTTTTTTTCCTGCTAACAGACGGCATTGTGCTGAGTCAGTACTTCCCTGGCCTTCATTGCTTTGCTGAAAATTCTTATGCCTATAAAATTTTACTGCAAGTTAAAAACTTGTCAGATGAAGATTCGATTGTTCTCTGACAGACTGAAGGGAATGATACAGTTTTGGAACTAGAATGGACTTTAGTGATTAACTAGTCCAACCCTTCATTTTAGAACTGAGGCAAGTGAAGCTCTGTGACATTACTATAAAGAGACTTGCTCAAGGTCAAAAACCTTGTTAAGAACTGACCTAGAAATCTACTTATATTACAGAGTGTAGTCTATAAAGGAAAAATAACAACAACAAAAAAAGCTTAAAAAGCCGTGCTTATAAATATTAAGTTATTTTCTTTAAAAAAAAAAAGGTCATGGTGCTCTAGTTTCCTATCGCTGCCTAACAAACCACCACAATACTGAGTGTCTTCAAAGAACAATGTACTATTATCTGTCATGGTTCCGTGAGAGAGAACAACGCTTGGCTCCTCTAGGCAGTTCCCACTTGGGGTGTTTGGTGCTGTTGCCATCAGATGGTGACCGGGGCCAGATACCTAAGAAGGCTTCCTTACTCACACGTCTGGTACCTGAACTGAGATGGCAGGGAAAGTTGGGGCTGGTCAAACATCTCTTTCTCTCCATGAGGACAGGCTGGGCTTCTCACAACCTGGCGGTTCCAGGGAGTCAGATCTCTTACATGGCAGCTGGCTACCCACCCCCGAACAAATATTTCAGGTGGACATTGTGAGGCTTCTTATGAACCAACTTCTGCTACATGTTACTGGCTACATAGGACCAGCCTAGATACATGGGAGGTGGATTATAAAAGGGCATGAAAACCAGGAGGCAGGGCTCATTGGGGACCATCTTTGGAGACTACCTACCACACATGATATCACCACTACTCTTCAAAGATAAATGTTTTAATATTTTGCAAACAAAGAGTGAGAAGTCTTTCTAAAACCTATGGCTTATGCTAGTGTAACTCTAGGGACTACATGGGATAGGTAGAAGAACATAGAGTTTGGAGTTAGAAAAGCCTGAATTCAGCTCCAAGCACTATCATTTACTAACTGAGACCTCAAGCAAGTAATTTAATTGCTTACAGACTTGAGTTTCAACATGTACATAATTAGAATAACATTTACTTCAAAGTATTATCTTTAAAAACTAGATAAATAATGGGTGTTAAAAGCTCTTTACACATAATAGTTGCTCAATACATTTCAGTTCCTCTTACCCTCAGCCATGTTTGGAATCCAGAAATCTAGCCAGGTATTCATTGAACGTATGTTTGTTTGTCTGACTGACCAGGTTCTGTGCCACAAGGTGGTGATTCAAACGTTAATAAGACATGTTCCCTTCCTTCAAGGAGGATCCAGAGGCAATGCTTAGATTTTTGGCTGGGACATAGACTGTGTCCAGGAGGAAGAATGGGTGACGTGGTAATGAATTTGGTTTTGGACACTCCAAGTCTGAGGAGTCTGCAGGACATTCAGAACAGAATTATTCCACATGCAGTTGAATTTAGGAGTCTGGAGTTTGTGGAGTTGGTTGGGCAGGAGAGAAAGATTTGGGAGTTACCTGACAATTTGGAGAAGTTCATCTTTTCTAGGCTAGCCAGGTAAATAAATGATGTCTGAGGTTGAAAAAGATTGCTTAAACAGCTGTAGCTTTGGACTTGAAAATTGTTCTTTTTCTAAAATTTTCTTCTTAATTAGAAGATGTAAGGAAAGGAAAGGAAGCAGAGCAGTTGGTAAAGGACTGCAGGAGTACACCAAATAGGTCATATACCTTACAACACCCTCAGCAGAAAAGAATTATTTTTTAATTCCTGCATCTCAAACTAAAAAAAACCACCAAACCTTAAATGATGGTCCATTTAGCTAATTCCATAATAATCACAACTAAATCATATACCAAAACCAGCCCATTGTCATTGGATTTGATTCTCCCTAGCTTATAAGGGTAGCAAATAGAGTTAGGGTCTAATAAAAGTGGCATAATTATTGAGGCTTTGGTTTAACTATTTTCACTAAACCATTTGTAATTACTCTTCTCAAGACTCTATAACAGCAGCACATTAAAAATGAGGGGCTATGTATTCTAACTCCCATTCCTCTATTCTCTAGCATAATCGGTTATCAAACTATTCGGAGTTTCAGATTCTCCTAGGAAGTTTTTTTCTTTTTTTAATTCGGGATTTCAGAGCTTCAGCCCCAGTGATTCTCATTCAGTAGGTCTGGGGTAGAGCCCAGGTATCTGCAATTTTAACAAGTTCCCCAGATGATTCTGATAAAACCATAGGCAAACAGAATCATTTCTTAGGGCTCAGTTTCCTCACCTATAAAATCTATAAAATGGCAATGACACCTGCCTTGTCTACTTCTCAGGGCTTTATTGAAGTCCAGAAATATGGTGATATATGTGAAAGGGCTTTGAACATTGCAGGTTCTCTATACAGGTAAGATGTCGGTATTTTCTGGGGCAGTGCATCAGAATCACCTGGAGGCCTTGTTAAGACAGATTGCTGGATTTAACAATTTAATTGTAAGTTGCTGAATCAGGGTTTCTGATTCAGTATGTCTGGGGTGGGGCCTTAGAATCTGTCTTTCTATCAAGTTCCCAGGGGGATGCTGATACTGCTGGTACGGGGACCAGGTTTGAGAACCAGTGATCTGGAACTCAGAAACATAGCTGTTGAGTTGGTTCGGAGGCTTCCTCCTCTTACCTTAGAATTGTCTGGGCATAGGCGCTCACTGTTCATGATCCCCAAAACTTTATTCATTAATAAATATTTAGGGGAATTCCCTGGCAGTCCAGTGGTTAGGACTCGGCACTTCCACTGCCAGGGCCCGGGTTCGATCCCTGGTCGGGAAAGTAAGATCCCGCAAGCCATGTGGCACAGCCAAAAAATAAGATTTAAAAAAAATAAATTGAACACCTTTGATATGCCAGGCGTTGTTTTGGGCACTGAAAATACAACCCTCAACAAAACAGACCCAAACATGAATTAATAAAATGATTCCAGATAACAATAAGTGCCAATAAAAATATAAAACAGGGTAATGGGATAGAGAGTGGCTGGGTTGAGGGTGGTACTTCATATAGAGTAGCTGGGGAAGCCTCCTCTAAGGAAGTAACATTTAAGCTGACACGGCAATGAAATAAAGGAGTTAACCACATACTAAGAGGGGGCAAGAGCACTCCAGGCAGAGGGGACAGTGGGTGCCAAAGCTCAGAGGCCAGAACTAGTGAATGATCAGTAAAGTGGGAGGAGACTGGAGGAGCAGGCGGGCTAGAGAATGTAGGATCCTTCAGGCCTTGGTGGCATGAATTAACAGCCAGGTCTCTAGTGTGATACAGGCCAGCCCTTCCCAAATTTTAATTTGCATGCAAATCACTGGAGATCCCCTTAAATGCAGACTCTGACTCAGTAGTCATAGGGTAGGGCCTAAGAGTCTGCATTTCTACCAAGCTAGCTGCTGCTGCTACTGCTGCTGGAATCCAGACCGCACCTTGCATAGCAAGAGCACAGAAGAAAATGTTATGAAGTAAATAGGTTCTGTCATCCTTCATTGAGGGAGAAGTGGTATTTTCCCTGGGAGTATGGATGAAAGTTAAAGGGAATGGTAGGAGATGGGGAACTGAGGAAAAATCATGATGTTGGGGAATTCCAGACACTAAAAATTATTCAGAAGGATCTACTGTGTACAGATATAAAGTGTAAAAGACTGTCACCAAAATAAAGAATATAGATAAAATACGAATTCTCTTGGTAGTTTATTTAGAAGCAGCTAGAATAGATTTCCAGAATGAGTTTGCCCAAGCTGCGTGCTGCTGCTCCATCCTAGGCCCCCAACAGCCCTGCTATCCCCCTGCTTGCAAAAGTAGTGACGGTTTCCACTGCCTCTGCAATGTTCCTCGGCTCCCCGTGACTACCGCCCACAGCCAGAGCTCACAGCTGCCTGCCACATTCTCTCCAACCCTGCTAACCAGTGTTGCCAGCCCTTCTCCCTCCATCCGCTTGGAAAGGACCCAGGACTTGGCTGGGGTGAGAGGGGAAGCAGAGGACTAAGGACAGCAGGGAGAAGAGGGTACTGAAGATGCCTGTTGCCTCTACAGGACTGCCTGCTGTGTAGCCTTGGAAATAACAGTCAGAATCTGCTTCCCCTCTTCCCCACCGCTCCCGCTCTCCCGCAGGGGCGGGAACTGAGTAGTTTTATGTTATAAGCCATATGGCTTTTTCTTTTAAGGAATAATCTTCCTCGAATGCATACAGAAGTACAGCACAGTAAAAAAAAAAAAAAAAAACTTAAATAAAATCGGATGCCTCTTTGCATAAACTTCTATACCATACGATAGATCTCTTGTTATCATAAGCACGTGTTTCCCCCAAATTTCCTGTTTTTTAGATGATTTGTGAATTGAAAATGTTGTCCATGGAAGGAAAGCCACATTATTGAAGCTGTAAACAATAGAATGACTATGGCTTTAATCCTTTGAATAAGGCTTTGTTTCCCATTGACCGAAAACTTCCTAAAGGAAGGAAAGCTAGGAACATTCAGGAAGGATTTGTATTTTATTCTACAACAGCTTTGTGAAAGGGGAAAATCATTTGGAAACCTTAGATTCCCTTTCCTGGTTGATGGGCATCAGAACACACAGCCGTACTGGGCTCTGGTTGCAGACGGTAGCTCCCTGCCCACCAAAGACTTCCTGACCCCAGTGCCAGCTTTGTTTTGTTATTGTCACACTGACACCAACAGACATTCATCCTGTGCCAGAGTTTCATATATTCCCCGGACACACTAGGAACAGGTGCACCCACTATTTATCTCAACTTATTTACACAGATCAAAAGATGTTTCCCTAACATAGTCTGTTGCATACTCCATAATTCATGGATCATCTGTTAATTAAAGAGATGTAATAATAACATTTGCAAAATTAGTCATCATCCATTGAACTCTTAAATTACTTTAAATCCCTTCCCCCAGGACTGTATTTTCATTTACTTTATACACCAACACTCATTTTCTTTAAAAACTAAAGTAGAATCAGGGAACTCTACTCAATATCTTGTAATAACCTCTAATAGAAAAGAATCTGAAAAAGAATATATATATTCAGCCATATATATATACATATACATATATATATAACTGAATCACTTTGCTGTACACCTGAAACTAACACAACATTGTAAGTCAACTCCAATAAAATTTTTTTGAAAATTAGGACATATTACAAGAAACGAGCAAACATTAAACTTAATAGTAAAATGTTGACGCTTTCTGTATTAAAAAAAATAGTGTTATCAATGAGCAGAATCCTCCTTACAGTTTGGGGGGGGGAGGGTCTGCAGATAAGAGAAGCTGGCCTTAAATCCCCAAATGCTGATGTGGCCATCTCTGCATTGTGTGGATTCTGTGCCAGAGGCATAAATTACAGAGCCCAGCGCACGAGCTGTCAGGCCTCATTGCAGAAGCCAAAAGGGCCTCTTGGACACCTGCCCCTTCTGAGATTCTGAGTGATATCAGGGATTTATTAATCCCCACTGAATGAAGAATGCCACACACACCCCTTGTGGGCATCAGCCCTTAGGGCTTTGCATCAGGTATGTGTCTGGGGACGTAATTTAGATATTCATCATCTTGAGAATTACATTGCAGGTAGCAAATCCTCATTATAGGTCTTCTCCATAAGTGACTTCCCAGAGACAGAAGGTGCAGCTGAGGTTAGCCTTTGGTCTTTGTCAGCTCTAATTAGAGAAGGCAACACCTCTTCATCCACATGGTCCTGTCTTTATGGCATTACCTGTGGCAGCGGGAGCAGCCAGCCTCCCACTCTGTTAGGGAAACACTGGGGAAAAGAGACTGGCTGAAAGATGGGATCCATTTCCAGTGCTTTCCAGAGCTGTGCCTGCTTTGTCTTAAGTCAGGGAAAGCCTCCAAGTTACTTTCAGTAGAAGAAAAGATTTAAAAGGCTGTTTCTATATTAGAGTTTTTTAGTCTTTTGTCTAAGCATGGACCCTTCTGAGAGTCTGTTGATAATTATGAATCATTTCCCCCCCAGAAATGCACATACGTGTAGACACACAAAATGTTGCATACCATTTCAAGGGGTCATGGACTCTTGGAGACCAGGAAACCTTAGATTAAGAACATGTGATCGAGACTGAGATACTTTTTAAACTTATAGAAGTTAGTTTCATAACCATACATTTCGTAACCACTTTTCTAAAATACATTGTGGCAGTTGTCTTTTTCCTGAGTGAACACTGTATAGCAGAGCATGAAACACCAGCTCCAATCTTTGCAGCTTATACTCCATTCTAAGGTCGCATGGTAGTTCATGGTTATCTAGATGTCTGTATATACGGTGTATGGAAATAATAGGTACCCTGATGGTTGCTTGGTATACATGAAGCCAAGAACTTTGCCTATGGGACTTATTTATTCCTCACAACAACCACACAAGGTAAATATCACTAATCCATTCTACAGCTAAGGACATTGATGCTCAGAGAAGAAAGCAAACTTTCCCAAAGCCACACAGCAATTAAGCAGCAGAGATGAGGCTCTGGCTCCAGAAACTGTGTCTCCAAAGGTCTTCCTCTGAATATGGCATGAGATCACAGGCCTACCCAATTTTATAATTAGCTTTTTTATTTCCCTCAGAGTTCTTGAGGCAGTTATCAGGCAGACAGGGAGGAGAAGGACTTTAAGGCTACTTGAAGCAAAACCACACCCCTTCCTTGCAGTGCCATTTCTAGAATGGCTGCCTAGGAAGAACCTGAAGGCGGTCGTCCAGTTGGAAGTGGCACTGGGAGCTCATCCTAAGGCTGCAGTCACATAAGAAACTCAGAAGCTTCTTCCCACTTTAAGTCTGGCTGGCACGGCTTTGGCTGCCCCTGGCCTCTGTTATAAGAAGAAGTAGCTGTTCCCTCCTTCACTCTGAAGGATGCTGAAGGACTCTGCTGCACTCCCATGCGGCTCTCCCCATCCGACTGTAAAGAGCTCCACCCCACGCCGGCACCGCCTAGGTCCTCCCTGCCAGCTCTGCTTCTCTGCCATCTCCTCAGGGTCGCTGCCTGCCTGTCACTCTGCTGCCCTCTCTGGTGGCCACATGGGGATGAGGAACCTGTGAAAACTGAGCAAATAGGCTATCCTACCCTGAAGTGCGAATGTAGAAATAGTCAAGCATTTAGACTTTTCTAACATTACACTTTTCCAAGCGTAAATGGCAGCATGGGGCACAGCCCAGAGTCTATTATAAGTGAGTGAGGCAATCAAAGCCAGAATGGACTTTCTTAATTAAAGTACAAGGATCAAGTAACATAAGTGAAAGAAACTCCACTCACCTAAGTCACTTTGGGGATAACCTGATGAGCTTGAGGCATCATTTGTGGGAGGCAGTATATCACAGTGGCTAAGTATGTGGCTCTGGAATCTGATGCTTGGGTTCTGCTGGTGATGCCATCACTTGCTGTTGGACTTTGTACAACTTACTTCATCTCTCTGTGTCTTGCTTTTCCTATCTGTAAAATGGAGATAAAAATAGCACCCGGATCAAAAAGTTTTCTGGAGGTTAAATATATTAATAAATATATTATACTTAAGACAGTTCCTGGCACGTGATAAGTATTCAAAAAGTGCTATGACTATTATGATTATCATTTGGCCATTTTCATAATCAATGAAGGGTGAACTATTTTGTCCATAGAGCCAAAAGGAGATTGTGAAGACCCAGAAAGTAACTTATACTTCTTGCAAAGGTCTGAAGGTGGTGAGGTAAGCAAATGAACTTGGTGCAAGGCCTCAAAACAAGGTGGTTAGAGCCCCAGTGGTCCAGTTAGGTACTGCTTCATTACAAACCACCCAAAAATACAGTGGTTTAAAAAAGGAACAATTTATTATTTCTCATGTTTCTATGGGTTGATCAGGCAGTTCTAGTTCAGAGTGTTGGCTAGGGTCCTGAGATGTCTGGAATGTCCAAAATAGCCTCATTCACATCCCAACTGGGAACTCAGCAAGGGTTTTTGGTCAATGTCTTTGGTTTTCCTCCAGGAAGCCTCTTCTCATGGCTTCTTGGGCTTCCTCACAGCATGGCAGCTGGTTCCAAGAAAGAACATTCCAAGACATGAAGGTAGAACCTGCAGATTTCTTAAGGCCCAGCCTTGGAGGTTGCACAGCATCATTTCTGCTGTATCCTATTGGTCAGAATAAATCACTGGCCAGTCTAGATTCACAGGGAGTGAAAATAACCTCTACTTCTTCATAAGGGAGTAAGTAGTACAGTCACACTGCAAAAGAACATATGGGATGAGAGATATTGTCGCTGTCATCTTCAGAAACAGGACCTACCACAGCTCAGGGAATAGCAACTAGATTTTCTTAACAACGTTTGGATTAAGTGACTCAATTAGGAAGACCAGGCTGAGTTTGGATCAGAGTTACCCATTGAAAGGAGAAGTAAATGGAATTAAGTGTTTTAATTTAGCATAACTTGTTTAGAAGCTACTTAAAGTTCCTTTGGGTCTAAAGTCATATTCAGAAACATTAATGAGAATAGATAAAGGACATTAGGCTAGAAAACATAATTATCAGTGAAGAACATTTTTAAAAGAAAAAATATTTTACTTAAAGAAGAGGTAGATGATAAAACCACATGCTCCCTGAATAGTGACAATAGTGAACTTATAGTGAAAAACTGTATTATGTTAAAGTGAACACAGCAGAAAGCAAGGGCACCTGAATAATGAACAGGAACAAAGAGCAAGAGGCCCACGAGAATTCTATAATTGCTATTACTGAGAATTTGATTGTTTCCCCACCTCCTACCTCATGTACAGTTCTTTTAAAAGTGTAATATACTTTATATTTGCTTTGTATTTTACATTTCACTTTATTGCAGGGAGGGAGTTTAAGGCCTTTATAGAATTTCTGGATATTGCTACAGTCAAACATGGAATTACAAAATAGATTGGAGATAATCTAGCCAAATGAATTATTATTTACCCTGAACTCTCCAGTCCCCCACAATTGTACAAAGTCTGGTCTTTGAGATAATTTGATAATGGATAATGTGGAAAAGGCAACAGCAGAAAGATTTTGGTAGATTTTTCAGTTGGGGAGAAGAGAAAGCAATAAGGAATGGCACCAAGATTTGGGGCCCAGACAATAAAGGAATGGCTATGTTTCCTAGAGTGATTAAAAAGAAAAATAGAAGGGAAAGTGAATTGTGTATTGCAGGGGAAGATTACAAAAATAAGTTTGCGGGGCTTCCCTGGTTGCACAGTGGTTGAGAGAACACCTGCTGATGCAGGGGACACGGGTTCGTGCCCCAGTCTGGGAAGATCTCACATGCCGCGGAGCGGCTGGGCCCGTGAGCCATGGCCGCTGAGCCTGCGCGTCCGGAGCCTGTGCTCCACAACGGGAGAGGCCACAACAGTGAGAGGCCCGCGTACAGAAAAAAAAAAAAAAAAGTTTGCGACTGAAAGAATATTTTAAGGCAAAGTAGCAGCTAGCCAGCATTTTCAGAACATACTGATATCCCTGGCTTACTTCTATTTGGGAAAGGGCTCCCACTCATTCTCTTTATATAGGACTATAACTTTTTACTATTCATTTTACTGTTTGTCATTTATTGAGTTGTTTCTACCCAATGTATTTACAACTCACATAAAATACAGAAGACAATGAAATATACAGAAACAAGGTGGGGAAATGCAATTCACCCAGTGAAAATATCATTAGTATCTAGTGACAGCTGCACACCGTAAAACAATTGGAATCATCTCAGAAGACAAATGAAAAACAAGGGAAATGTGTATCTAGATGCCTCAATGGAAAAAAAAATTTTTTTAATAGAAGGTAGTTTTAAATGGGCTGTCAGGGAAAAGGGATAAGTTGTCTAAGTGAGAAACTAGACAATCCATCAAGAACAGAATGCAAAGAAGAGAAAAAGGTAAAGTTCTCATCGGAACAGGATATAAAATTGATGACAATGGGCCTTCATAGAGGATGAAGAGCAACATAACAATGTGTGCTATGTATTATTTGCATAAACTCCAAAGAACTTGGCACCATCTATGTTTTTCACATCATAATCATAAACCAGTAAGTAAGAAAAAAAAAGGGTTTCAAGAAGCCAAACTGGGGGTGGGAGTATTCAGCTTTACTCAAGGGAGTCCTCAGGTCCTCACTATACAAATAATTCCAATAAGCTTGGCTAGCATCTTTTTCCAAACCCAACCATTTAAAATGAGATTCAGGGCTTCCCTGGTGGCGCAGTGGTTGAGAATCTGCCTGCTAAAGCAGGGGACACGGGTTCGAGCCCTGGCCTGGGAAGATCCCACATGCCACAGAGCAACTAGGCCCGTGAGCCACAACTACTGAGCGTCTGGAGCCTGTGCTCCGCAACAAGAGAGGCCGCGATAGTGAGAGGCCCATGCACCGCGATGCAGAGTGGCCCCTGCTTGCCACAACTAGAGAAAGCCCTTGCACAGAAACAAAGACCCAACACAGCAAAAATAAATTAATTAATAAACACCTACCCCCAACATCTAAAAAAAAAAAAAAACACAGAGTGCTGACCTCCACCCTCAGAGTTTCTGATGTTAGAAGGTCTGAGATGCGGCCAGAGACTTTACATATCTAACAAGTTCCCAGGTATATTAGTTAGCTTGGGCTGACAAAACAAAGTACCACAAACTGGGTGGCTTAAAAAACAAAACTTTAGAAGACAGCGGACTAGGAGGACATGGAACTCGTGTCTCCGCACAACTAGGGCACCTACCAGGCACCAGGCACCGGTGGGGGACCACAGACACCTAAGAGGACGGGAGGAACCCCCAGCGACCAGCTTGCAGGATCTTGGTTCCCAGGCCAGAGGCTGGGCCTGAGCTCCTGTGGTGGGAGCTCTGAGTCCCAACCACTGGACTAGCAGAGAACCTCAGACCCCAGGGAATATTAATCAGACTGAGGCCTCCCAGAGGTCCTAATTTCAGCACTAAGACCTGGCTCTAAACAACTGCCTGCAAACTCCAGTGCTGGACGCCTCAGGTCAAACAACCAGTAAGACAGGAATACAGCCCCACCCATAAAAAAAAAAAAAGAACACTGAAACGACAAAAAAATATGTTACAGAGGAAGGAGCAAGGTAAAAACCTTCAAGACCAAAATAAATGAAGATGAAATAGGCAAACTACCTGAAAAAGAATTCAGAGTAATCATAGTAAAGATGATCCAAAATCTCAGAAACAGAATGGAGAAAATACAAGAAACATTTAACAAGGATCTAACAGAACTAAAGAGCAAACAAACAGTGATGAACAACACAATACCTGAAATTAAAATACTCTAGAAGGAATCAATAGCAGAATAACTGAGAGAGAAGAAAGGATAAGTGAGCTGGAAGATAAAATGGTCGAAATAACTGCCAGGGAGCAAAATGAAGAAACAAGAATGAAAAGAATTGAGGACAGTCTCAGAGACCTCTGGGACAACATTAAACACACCAACGTTCAAATTATAGGGGTCCCAGAAGAAAAAGAGAACAAGAAAGGGCCTGAGAAAATATGTGAAGAGATTATAGTCAAAATATTCCCTAACATGGGAATGGAAATAGTCAATCAAGTCCAGGAAGCACAGAGATTCCCATACAGGATAAACCCAAAGAGAAACACGCCGAGACACATATTAATCAAACTATCAAAAATTAAATACAAAGAAAAAATACTAAAAGCAGCAAGGGAAAAGCAACAAATAACATAAAGGGAATCCCCATAAGGTTAACAGCTGATCTTTCAGCAGAAACTATGCAAGCCAGAAGGGAGTGGCAGGACATATTTAAAGTGATAAAAGGGAAAAACCTACAACCAAGATTACTCTACCCAGCAAGGATCTCATTCAGATTTGACGGAGAAATTAAAACTTTTACAGACAAGCAAAAGTTAAGAGAATTCAGCACCACCAAACCAGCTTTACAACAAACGCTAAAGGAACTTCTCTAGGCAGGAAACACAAGAGAAGGAAAAGACCTACAAAAACACACCCAAAACAATTAAGAAAATGGTAACAGGAACATACATATCAGTAATTACCTTAATGTAAATGGATTAAATGCTCCAACCAAAAGACACAGACTGGCTGAATAGACACAAAAACAAGACCCGTATATATGCTGTCTACAAGAGACCCACTTCAGACCTAGGCACACATTCAGACTGAAAGTGAAGGGATGGAAAAAGATATTCCATGCAAATGGAAATCAAAAGAAAGCTGGAGTAGCAATTCTCATATCAGACAAAATAGACTTCAAAATAAAGACTATTACAAGAGACAAAGAAGAACACTACATAATGATCAAGGGATCAATCCAAGAAGAAGATATAACAACTGTAAATATTTATGCACCCAGCATAGGAGCACCTCAATGCATAAGGCAAATGCTAACAGCCATAGAAGGGGAAATCGACAGCAACACAATAATAGTAGGGAACTTTAACACCCCACTTTCACTAATGGACAGATCATCCAAAATGAAAATAAATAAGGAAACACAAGCTTTAAATGACACATTAAACAAGATGTACTTAATTGACATTTATAGGATATTCCGTCCAAAAACAACAGAATACACTTTCTTCTCAAGTGCTCATGGAACGTTCTCCAGGATAGATCATATCTTGGGTCACAAATCAAGCCTTGGTAAATTTAAGAAAATTGAGATCATATTAAGCATCTTTTCTAACTACAATGCTATGAGACTAGATATCAGTTACAGGGAAAAAAACTGTAAAAAATACAAACACATGAAGGCTAAATAATACATTACTAAATAACCAAGAGATCACTGAAGAAATCAAAGAGGAAATCAAAAAATACCTAAAAACAAATGACATTGAAAACATTGTCAAAACCAATGGGATGAAGCAAAAGCAGTTCTAAGAGGGAAGTTTATAGCAATACAGTCCTACCTCAAGAAACAAGAAACATCTCAAATAAACGACTTAATCTTAAACCTAAAGCAAATAAGAAAGAAGAACAAAAATACCCAAAGTCAGTAAAAGGAAAGAAATCATAAAAAGCAGATCAGAATTAAATGAAAAAGAAATGAAGGAAACAATAGCAAAGATCAATAAAACTAAAAGCTGGTTCTTTGAGAAGATAAACAAAATTGATAAACCATTAGCCAGACTCATCAAGAAAAAAAGTGGGGCTTCCCTGGTGGCACAGTGGTTGAGAGTCCGCCTGCCGATGCAGGGGACGTGGGTTCGAGCCCTGGTCTGGGAAGATCCCACATGCCGCGGAGCAGCTGGGCCTGTGAGCCATGGCCACTGGGCCTGCGCGTCCAGAGCCTGTGCTCTGCAACGGGAGAGGCCACAACAGTGAGAAGCCCACGTACCGCAAAAAAAAAAAAAAAAAAGAAAGAAAGAAAAAAAGGGAGAAGACTCAAATCAACAGAATTAGAAATGAAAAAGAAGTAACAACTGACTGACACTTCAGAAATACAAAGGATCATGAGAGATTACTATAAGCAACTCTATGCCAATAAAATGGACAACCTGGAGGAAATGGACAAGTTCTTAGAAAAGCACAACCTTCCAGGACTGAACCAGGAAGAAACAGAAAATATAAACAGACCAATCACAAGCACTGAAATTGAAACTGTGATTAAAAATCTTCCAACAAACCAAAGCCCAGGACCAGATGGCTTCACAGGCGAATTCTATCAAACATTTACAGAAGAGCTAACACCTATCCTTCTCAAACTCTTCCAAAATATAGCAGAGGGAGGAACACTCCCAAACTCATTCTATAAGGCCACCATCACCCTGATACCAAAACCAGACAAAAATGTCACAGAGAAAGAGAACTACAGGCCAATATCACTGATGAACATAGATGCAAAAATCCTCAACAAAATACTAGCAAACAGAATCCAACAGCACATTAAAAGGATCATACATCATGATCAAGTGGGGTTTACCCCAGGAATGCAAGGATTCTTCAATAAATGCAAATCAATCAATGTGATACACCATGTTAACAAATTGAAGGGTAAAAACCATATGATAATCTCAATAGATGCAGAAAAAGCTTTTGACAAAATTCAACACCCATTTATGATAAAAGCTCTCCAGAAAGTAGGCATAGAGGGAACCTACCTCAACATAATAAAAGCCATATATGACAAACCCACAGCCAACATCATTCTCAATGGTGAAAAACTGAAACCATTTCCTCTCAGATCAGGAAAAAGACAAGGATGTCCACTCTCACCACTATTATTCAACATAGCTTTGGAAGTCCTAGCCACAGCAATCAGAGAAGAAAAAGAAATAAAAGGAATACAAATTGGAAAAGAAGAAGTAAAACCTCATGTGAGAGAAATACCATTATCCTCATTTTCTGGAGAAAACTGAGAATTAGAGATGTTAAATGACTTTCCTCAAATCACACAGCTGGTGTAGTGGACACTATTGCCTGTACTATTACTACTATGATCTGTTCCTACTCACAACACTTCTGACACCAAATGTATGGGTTTGCCATACCAAGCAACTTCCTGAAGACACCAGTTGGGTGTCCTGCAATTCAATTCAATTCTGACACTATCTGGAGTTAGCACAAGTTAAGGGCTCAGTTCCACAAGGCTGCCCCCTACTTCAGATACCAGTTGTAAGTAGTGGGTTCCCAGGTTACCCACACTTCTGTCTCATGGCTACAAATCAGTGGTTCCTATGACCCCCTCTTCAGTTTTTGTTTTTGAAATTACGCTTCACATTTTATATATTTTTAAATTTATTATTATTTTGGCTGCATTGGTCTTCGTTGCTGCATGCAGGCTTTTTTTTTGCCTCTAGTTGCGGTGAGCAGGGGCTACTCTTCGTTGCGGTGCGTGGGCTTCTCACTGCAGTGGCTTCTCTTGTTGTGGAGCACAGGCTCTAGGCATGTGGGCTTCAGTAGTTGTGGCACGTGGGCTCAGTAGTTGTGCCTCTCGGGCTCTAGAGCACAGGCTCAGTACCTGTGGTGCACTGGCTTAGCTGCTCTGCAGCATGTGGGATCTTCCCAGACCAGGGCTTGAACCCATGTCCCCTGCACTGGCAGGCGAATTCCTAACCACTGCACCACCAGGGAAGCCCACCCCCTCCCCAGTTCTGATAATTTGCTGTAATGGCTCACAGAACTCAGGGAAGCATTTTACTTACTATTACTGTTTTATTACAGAGGATATTATAAAGGATCCAACTGAACAGAACCGGATGAAGTAGTACATAGGGCAAGGTCCAGAAGGATCCTGAGCACAGGCGCTTCTGTCCCCATGGAGTTGGGTTGCACCACCCTCCTGGCACATGGATGTGTTCACCAACCCTGAAGCTCTCCAGACCCCTTCATTTAGGATTTTTATGGAGGTTCCATTAGTAGGCATGATTGATTAAATCACTGGCAGTTTGTGATTAACTCAATCCCCAGACCCTCTCCCCTCCCCCAGAGGTCCGGGATGGGGGGTGAAAGTGAGGCTGGAAGTTCCAACCCTCTAATCATCTTGTTGGTTCGCCTGGCAACCAGCCCCCATCCTGGAACTACGTAGGGGCTTTCAGCCACCAATCACCTCATTAACATACACTCAGGTGTGGTTGAAAGGGGCTTGCTATGAATAACAAAAGACACTCCTATCACCTCTATCACTCAGGAAATTCCAAGGATATTAGTAGTTCTGTGCCAGGAACCAAAGATGAAAATCAAATATATATTTCTTACTCTGTCACAATATGACAGCTGTCTACTCAGCATGCATTCTCCATTTCCTCCTTTCTAACAGAATCTGATTTTGTTTCGTATCCATCTCTCTCCCACCTATCCATGTGCTTCCACGGAGGCAACACTCCCAATCCATCCCAGTAACTGGTTCAGGCATGTAATCTAATTTTGGCCAATTAGATGTGAAGGAAAGTTTCATGCAGGGATTTTGAGGATAGGTTTCCGTGTTTAAGAGAGTACGAAATCCGATGCTGTCATGACTGGATGTGATGCCTGAATTAGCTGCAGCCATCCTGCCACCAGGCTAAGGATGAGACCTGCAGAACTGAGGAAAAGAAAGAATTGCTCAGTCCTTGATGACATTGCTGAGTGGCTGGATCAACCAAACCTGAGCTCTCCCTTCCTCTAAACTCTGTACTATATGAGCAATATGTTCCTTACCGTTGGAAACAGCCTGAGTCAGGTTTCTCTTCCTTGCAGCTAAAGGCATCCTATCTGATTCAGGTGGGAAAGAGGGGTGCTAAGATTTGAATTACATGTAGTCATGAGAGAAGTAATAGCAGAAAGAAGGACAGCAAGGCTGGAGCCAGAATAAATTTGCAATACAAGAACTCAAAAAGCTTGGCAATTCACAAAAGGACAAATATTGCGTGATTCCACTTATATGAAACACCTAAAATATTAATAGTTAAAATCATGAAAACAGAGACTAGCATGATGGTTTCCAGGGAATTGGGGAGGGGGAAATGGTGAGTTGTTTTTTGATGAGCATAGAGTTTCAGTTTTACAAGATGAAAAAGTTCTACAGATCCATTATGCAACAATGTGAATATAGTTAACACTACTGAACAGTACGCTTCCGAAAGGTTTAGAGGGTAAATTTTACATTATGTGGTTTTTTTATCACAATTTTTAAAAACAGCTTAGCAAACTAGAGTCATTTAGGCCACACTTCAGAGGCCCTGAAGACATTACTCTGTTGTATAGAACACTGGCATTGTTCCTCTTTCCTTAAATCCCACTGGCTGTTTCCATGCTTAGAATGCTCTTTCCCCAGATATGTTCATGGCCACATCTCTCATTGCCTTCAAATCTTCAAATGTCACTTTCTCAATGAAGCCTACCACGACCACCATATTTAATATGGCAACCCACCCCATCCTCCCACCCCTCAGCACTCCCATTTCCCTTACCTTCTCTACTTTTTCTTTCTTTTTTAAAAAAATTTATTATTTATTTATTTATTTTTGGCTGTGTTAGGTCTTCATTGCTGCGCACCGGCTTTCTCTAGTTGCGGCGAGCGGGGGCTACTCTTCGTTGTGGTGCGTGGGCTTCTCATTGCAGTGGCTTCTCATTGTGGAGCATGGGTTCTAGGCACATGGGTTTCAGTAGTTGTGGCACGCAGGCTCAGTAGTTGTGGCTCATGGGCTGTAGGCTCAGTAGTTGTGGCACATAGGCTTAGTTGCTCTGCAGCATGTGGTATCTTCCCGGGTCAGGGCTCAAACCCATGTTCACTGCATTGGCAGGGAGATTCTTAACCACTGTGCCACCAGGGAAGCTCCTCCTTCTTTCTTATTATCACTTTCTAACATGTTATAGAACTTACTTTTTATAATTATTTTTTATTGTCTGCCTCTCACCTCTAAAAGGTAAGATCTACAAAACCTGGGATCTTTATATTACTTTGTTCCCTGGTGTATCCCAAATGCCTAGCCTAAAGCCTAGCACATAGTTGGCACTCAATAACTATTTGTTGAGAGAACGAATGAACATTAGTCATCGGCTAAAAGTGTTATATGCATTGAGTTTATAAAATAAAATGTGAAAAATGACTTCTGTGCTAAGATGGCAGATCCAGTTCTGCTCCTGCCCCTAGTCCTACAGAAACTAGAATCAAAGGGATGGGAAAACAGAAGGGGAAACCATGCCCCCAAAATTCAGGAAGCTGGAGAGCAACAGAGCAATGGTAACCAACTTTGCAGATGTGAAAAGCTGAATCCTAAGGTAGTAGTCAGGATAGCTGAGAATCAACCTAATTTATATCAAAGATCCTCAGGAGACTCAGGACAAGCAGCACCAACTACCTCTGCAAATGGAGGTGGGGAGGAGAAGTTACAATAAGGAAAACTACATGAGAAGTATGATTCCTATATCCCTCCTAACTCCACTCTCTTGGCAACAGTTCTCTTCCACTCTGACATGATGTATTCTCTACAGAGGGTGAAAGAGTAGGTCCTTGGACTTTAGGAACTGGGTGCTGCACCAAAACTAGGGGGATTCAGTGACCACATGCATGTCGAATGCTGAATATTCCCAGAACATTGGCAGACCTTTACTCTTCAGGCAGGAGGTTAGAAGAGTTTTATCCTGAACAATCTGACCAGCGAGGGGGAAATATCTAAAGATACTGACACCTAGGGTCACCGATCAAATGGCCCAACCAGATCATTACACAGTAAAACCTGAAATTGGCAAACCCCAGTCAAATGCTCAGAGCTTCTAATTAGCTTTTTAGTCCCCACTTTTAACATGAGCTGACAAAGATTCACCCATAAACAAATGAGTGAATGAATGGACGGATGTTAAAACATCACAATATACAGGACATACAAATTAAAATAAATAAGGATTCACCAGACAGCTAATGTGGGTCTCTAACATGTAAGATAGAGACCAAAAACAAACAAAAAGCAATTTGTAAGAAATGGGCTATGCAGAGAGAATACTTTAAAACTTACCCCCCAAAATCACCTTATTAATATGCTCAGAAAGATGAGATATTGCATTCAGGTAAAAAGATCAGGATTCTATTCTTTTAAAACAATTTCAGAGAACAAAATGGTACTTGGGGAAATTATATACATGATGGCCGAAATGAGAAAATCTCAACTGAAAGATTAGAAGATAAAGCTGAAGAAAGCTCCCCAAAAGCAGTTCAAAAAGGCAAGGAGATGGAAAATGGAGAAAAATGATAAGAAACTAAGATGACCAGCTCAAAAAGGTCAATATTTGAATAATAAGAAGTCAAGAAAGAGAGCAGAGAGGAAATGAAAGGGAGAGAATCATCAAAGAAAATTTTCAAGAAAATGCCCCAGAACTAAGTGACTGTTCAGATTGAAAAGCCCGCTGAGTGTCCAGCACAATGTTGAATTTAGACCCACAGGATGGTACACATTGTGAAATTCCAGAGAATTAGGAACAAAGCAAAGGACCAGTGGTAATTTACATAGCAGATATCCTGCAAACTTCTTTTTCCCAGGGGAAAAAGCATCACATACAAAGGATTAGGAATCACAATGGTGCTTGAAACGTTTTAACAGCAACACCTAGAATGGGTCCATGGGTCCCATAGTCATTTTCCTGGTCCCTAAGTGCACAGTTCAGAATGGACACATTTGGTAGCTGGCAGAAGCCTGCACTGGTTCCTGACAACACAGGAACACACAAGACAACAAAGGCCAAGTTCAAACCCTGACTGATTTGCTCAATAAAGGTACGACAACCACTTTTATATTTAAACAGTTTGCTACTTACTTACAGTAAAAAGAATAGCCAGAGGTGCCACCCCAGCTTGGTGCTTGTCCTACACACCAAAAAAGGGTAACACTGAAACAGAAGGGACCAGATGATTGCAACGTGACTCATGGGACACCTTGTTGCTGAGGAGGCTGGACTTCAGCTATGGAGTTTTACACTGTGTAGCTCCACTGGTGAGAGGCGGGTGGCTGAAAGTCCCATACTTGATCAGACAGCCTCCCAGAGGAGACAGGGAAGCCAGTGGGAGATGGATTCTCATCCCCTTCTGTTATAGGAGGATCACAAGGTGTTTTTCCAAGACAGATTAGCTGCACTTCAAGTCAGCCCTTGCCTATGTGGCTTATTTGGATACCTGCAAGGAGGTCAGGTGACAAGGCAGAACTGTTCCCTTACACCTCCTCGGCCTGTGGGTTAAGGGTATCATATTGCAGAAAGCTAATAGGAAAACTCTTCAGTCTGCTTCCCCTGTCCCCAGCTAGGACAGTAAATCATAAAGAGTATCACATCCCCAGGGGGAATGGCAGTCTCTGAGTGCAACCCTTGAAGACCTGATAGCTTACAGTCCCCATCATATTCCTGTTTTCACCAGTCTGGCTCTGGCAAAAAGCAGACCAATCCAGGAGGTTGACAGTTGACTACTGCAAATTCAACCAAGTCGTAACTTTAGTTGCAGTTGTATCTTCACTAGAGCAGATTCACAAGACCTCATGGTATGTGGCCACTGATCTGGCAAATTTTTTGCTCCCATCACCATCAGGAAGGAGAACCAGAAGCAAGAGTATTGCCCCAGGGCTATGTCCTAAATAAGAATAATCTATCAAGGTAAGGGGATCAAGGTAAGGAAGAAGTTCACATAGAGGCTTCACGGGCAATGGAAAGATGCAAAGTTAAGATTCCTACCCTAGCTAAGGGACACTATATGGGAGTTTTACTCAAATTTCTCACCATCAGTTCATATATTAGGACTATACCTAATGGAGGGAATAAAAGCTTTAAAAAAAATCCTAAGATGGAACAGCTTCATAGACCTCCTTCTATGTTGGAATCTCATGAGTATGATAGAATGTTTCCTTGATCACAAAGATTCAGCGCTACTCCCTGAGGAATGAGTAAATTATCCTGCCCTGTTGAACTCAAGAATGGCCATGTGACTTGTGTGGCCAATGAAATAGGAGTAGAATGTGAAATATGTCACCTTCAGGCAGCCACTTTAAGAGCTAGGTTCTCTTTCACCTGTCTCTGTGATCACGGAAGCATGTGTCAAGACGGAGCATCTATCAACCTAGATCCCTAAGTGACTACAGGAGCACAGCCCCTTTGCTAACCTACTACAGGCATAACATGAGCAATAAATAGGTTTTGTTTTAAGTTGCTGAGGTTTGGGCGTCAGTCTGTTAGTAACTAACACAGCATGTCTAAGCAATCCTGACCAGATAAGAGGAGGCTCTCCCTTAGAGTCTGCTTATCTGCCCAAAGCCCAGATCTTCTTGGCCTTTGCAGTGGACATTTGTAGTTGCCTTTCCAGGATCCATTTCCCTGTCCCATAGCTTCTGACAGTAGTTTCCACATGATTCCAGTAAAGCCAACTCTGTCCCAAGCTCCAGGGGAAATTCTACCTAGGCTAAACCAATCAGAACATTCCATTTCCCTGACCATAAGGATTAGGTCAGTAGTGGACATGTGCCCTTAACTGGCCCATTCAAGGTGAGTCTTAGGGCTCTTTCTGGGAATGCACATACTTACCAATATTACAACGATTTTCACATTTCTTTATCATTAGTTACACACTGTCTAAGTGGAATATGTATTATTGAGAACCAGGATCCTAATTTATCTTTTTATTGCCAGAACCTGGCATAATGGTTGGCACAAAGTAGATGCTTATAAATAATCATTGATCAATTAAAAGGGGAATAAAATTTACTCCTTTTCTTTAAACTTCACTCCTCAAATTTCAGGGCCACCTATCTATCTGCATAGCCACATTCAACTATTTGCATCTCTGTCCTTTCCTCCATCCTGATTTAAGAATAAATGATATGCCCAATGTTGGCCTTTCAAAAACCTACAGGTAAAAATTTCCTTCTCATTTGCCTGGGATATGTATGGCATTTGTATGGCAGATCTCTTCTGGGCTCCCTTCTGCTGAGCAGTGTCAGCACCAAAATCCCCACACTGACTGAAGTAACTGTCTGCCTCTTTGTGACTGTACCATACTGGCCACGTGCTACTGCAGAAGTCTCAGTTCCATTACCAGTTCATGGGTTCTTCCTAAATGGGTCCTTAAAATGCCCAGAAATAATACCAAATACCAAACAACCTCCAGGACAATTCTAACCTTTCCCGTTCTCCTCAAATCACTGATCTTCCTTTTCTCCCTCCCCTCGAACCCCTAACCCCAACATTCATAACTTAGCCTCCTCCAGGGAAAACAGAAGTCATCACATGGGAGTTCTCTCATATTCCTAAAAACAAGTATCTACAATATCCTATCCTCACCTCCAGTTGCGATAGAGGAAGCGTCCCTCCTCCCCTTGTCCCACCTCCTGTTTTGAATCCTAACTCTCCCTTATAAAAAAAAACTTACACCATCTCTCAATCCTTCTCTCTCGCATATTCATCTACTTTTTCATGAATCCTTCCCAGTAGTTTTTTTTTTAAGATTTTTTTGATGTGGACCATTTTTAAAGTCTTTATTGAATTTGTTACGATATTGCTTCTGTTTTACGTTTTGTTTTTTGTTTTTGTTTTTGTTTTTTTGGCCCCGAGGCATATGGGATCCTAGCTCCCTGACCAGGGATTGAACCCACACCCCCTGCATTGGAAGGAGAGGTCTTAACCACTGCACCTCCAGGGAAGTCCCTCCATTAGTTGTTTTGTTTTGTTTTGTTTTGTTTTTTGCGGTACGCAGGCCTCTCACTGTTGTGGCCTCTCCCGTTGCGGAGCACAGGCTCCGGACGCGCAGGCTCAGTGGCCATGGCTCACGGGCCCAGCCGCTCCGCGGCATGTGGGATCTTCCTGGACCGGGACACGAACC
This sequence comes from Monodon monoceros, assembly GCF_005190385.1. Lineage (NCBI taxonomy): Eukaryota > Metazoa > Chordata > Mammalia > Artiodactyla > Monodontidae > Monodon > Monodon monoceros. The sequence goes on from NW_021703772.1 coordinate 93,132,574, forward strand.
TGTGTCCCCTGCATCAGCAGGCGGACTCTCAACCACTGCGCCACCTGGGAAGCCCCGCCCCTCCTCCATTAATTTTAAATGCACTCAAGTCTTCTCTTACAAAAAGCTTCACTTGACTTATTCCCCATTAGCTACAACCTATATTTTTCCTTCCCCTCTCATCCAATCTTCTCATTATCTCCTGAAGAGAGGAAAAGCAGTGAGGTATAGTGGTTAAGAACATGGATCCTGGCACCACACTACTTGATCTGAAACGCATTGTTTAATGGCTCTGCAACCATGGGCAAGTTACTTCACCTCCCTCTGCCTCAATTTCCCCATATGCAAAAAGATTATAATATCATCTCTCTGGTGTAAGCATTAAATGAGTTAGTATTGATATATGTGAAACACCGACAACAGTGCTTGGCACACAGTAAGCACTATATAAAGATTTGCTATATTCCTTTTACTTTTATTTCTTCACTTTCTCTCACTTTTCAGCCCATTCTGATCCCATCACTTCACCATGAAGTGTTTACTAAGAACACCAATGACGTCTATGTTGCTAAATCCAACAACTATTTTTCAGTCATCATCTTACTTGAGGTCTAGGCAGCAGTTGAAATGTTAACACTCTCTTCTTAGAACATTCTCTTTCCTAGTCCAGGGCTTCAACTACCACCTACCCGCCAATGTCTTGCCCATCTTTATCTGGAACCCAGACCTCTCTTCTATGCTCCAGATCCCACAAAGCCAGAGGTCACCTGGATATTCTCCCCTTGAAGGTCTCATATGCACTACATCCAAAACTGAGCCATGGCCTTTCTCTCCCTAACTCCCTCTGGCTTAAATATTCTTTAGGCCCCTCTTCATTTGGCTGACCCCTACTCCTACTTTAGAGTTTAGATGAAGCATCACTTCCTCAGAGAAGCCTGAGGTGAATGCCCTAAAAGAAACTTTCATAGCACTTGGTACCTCTACTTCATACCTGTAATTAGATGATAAGCTACACAAGTGCAGGGACCATGCCTGTCTTCTCACTATTGTATCCCAGGACCTGAATGCAGTAGCCTCCAGAGCCCTTTCATTTGCACTAGGCTCTATCTGCACTCCTGAACAAGTATAAAGTGTGCCACTTTGTGCCAGGCTAAGACTACTAGTATAGTTAAAACTTGACAAAGTGCAAAGAAGCATAGCAGAGGAAATAGTATTTAACCAAGTCCCCAAATTACTTTCAGTTGCAATAAGAGGCTCATGGATGGCAATTTTTTTTTTAAGCCTAACTTGGGGAGATTCATCCATTGGACAACCAACATTTTGCATCGCCTCTAACTGTGCAACAGGTCCAGGCAATCAGAGCAATTATGTGCGGGTTTCCGCCATTGTGTTTACACCTATCACTTGGGTACCAGTACCCAAACCTACCTTAGCAAGCCAACTGCCTATAACTCAGCACTCCTGTGTCCCAGTACATAGCAGCTTTTTGCGACGAGGTCTGCCATGAGTCCAGGCAGCTACACTGTCACTGGGGAGTCTTGAAGGCGGAGGAGTTCAAGGGAGGAAAAGTCGAGTTCTGAGCATGGGTGGATGTTTTAGTGAACAAGCCGCTCTTAAAGCGCGGAGGAGTAAATAATAGGGCTGAAAGACAACACAGTAGACTTCGCAGGTATGACAGGGCTGAAAAGTGATGGCTTGCAAGGGCGCGCCTGCTGGTACCGTGGGACCCGTTGCCTCAGAGTCAATCCCGCGAGACTGTAATTCCCGGGGATTCCCTCTAACTCCAGGCAAACACCCGTAGGGGCGGGGAAAGAAGAGAGACGTCGGCGCGCAGCCGCCCGCTTTACAGCACCCCGGAATCTCGAGAGAACTGCGGTTCTCGCGATCTTTCCAGAGCCGACCTTCCACGAGGATTCCGAGTGCGTGTGCTGTAACGGGAGGGCAGGGAGGGTTCTGATTCTGCGGGAGGGGGACTCTCCTTTGGCCTGCCCTACGGAAGCCTGCGAGGGAGGGCGGCGTTCGCTGCGTAGTCCAGTTGCCCAGATGCCCAGCGCCAGCGCCTGCCGCAAGAGTCAGGAGAAGCCGCGGGAGATCATGGACGCGGCGGAAGTGGGTTTTCTCTTTCCTTGGGCCTGGGAGGACAGACCCCTGGGCCGGACCGCGCTGAGGGAGGGAGTATGGTGAGCGGGGCCCTAGCCTCTGGATCCCTGTCGGCACTTTGCGTGCAGGCCGCGAGCCTGGGATCCGGCGCCCAGAGCCCTCACCGGGCCTCCAGTGCCCTTGTCCTAGCAGCGTGGCCAGACCCACTCCGGATCGCATTTCTCACTGGGGCCCCTGGGAGACCTGGCCTGTAGGAAGCGTGTCCCGGGACTGGGGGATCGGGGGGGGGGGGCGCCGTGAAGTACCAACTGCCCCGGAAGTAGGAGCGGCGGGGTGACATTTAACCTCCCTGAGTTAGGCAAGTCCTTCGAGTAATCCATCTCTTCCCCGGAAATTTTTAATGTCCACTAGTAATCGATTTTTGCTCTGCCCTCGTGTTCCTAATGTTTTTCAAGTAATGACAGTACTTCGTAAAACGATCTGCCAGCATGTTTTAATGACCATTTTCCATGTGACAGCTTTAAAGAACACTTCTCATTTTTATTTTCTTTCCTCCCCTAAGTAACCCAAGTAAGGTAGGTAGGGAAGTTTGCAGAGAATGCGTTTGAAGTCTTTGAGATGATGTGACCCAAAATCATCTATGTAATTCATAATACCCTGTGGTCCTTCAGTGCTTTTCAGAAGTGAAAGTTTGAAACCATTCTACAAGTTATGTGTGCTCTTAGTGAAATTGGGATCCCTACCTGGCTCCTTATTTTTCTTTTGAGGAAATATGAATTTGTGATAAACTGCGTAAGGTCATTTTAAGAACATTAGATGGAATAAGGGGTGCTGAAATATGAACAATACTAATAAGCGACCCCCTTTTTTCTGTTCACGTGCTGTAACCTATTTATGCTGCCCTCCTGCTACATTGTGTGACTGTATCTTTCTGTTAGGGCTGGAGTTATCTTCGTCTTTAAGTTGTATTTTTTTTATTTCGCAAAAAAATGAAAAAACTCCTTAAAACACCTTAACATGTTGTCTGGTTTGTTTTGGTATAAACACAAAATCTAATATCCTCCAAATCTAAAGGAGAGGATTCCAACAAATAGCTGTAGTGACAGAAACTAATTGTTTCATCCACATCCTAAGTTACCTTGTAAATTTTAAGGAAACCATTTTTGCGTATTCTTGATCTGATTAGTTATATAAACCACCTTTGCAGATAGTGTAGGTCTATGTATAAGGTAGACATTGTGGCAGAGTTGTATAACTTTATAGCTAGAAGGATCTTAGATCATTTTCTAGATAAAGTGAGATTAAAATAAAAGGCCACTTACCAGTTTAATAAGTATAGTTTGTTAATAACAGTCTGGACTCTAGGTCTCCTTTTTCCTGTTCCTGACTTAAAATCTGTAACAAGAATTTTGGTGTCATACTGTCAGTGTTGAACCACTTACAACCTGATATCATGAAGATGGTTTTTAGAAACAGGAAGCTGGTGAATTTTTTTGATGATGTTTTACAAAAGGAAAGTTGTAGTTAGCTTATATCCAGCATCTCTGATTTCTAAAAACTGGACATCTGGTACTCAGAAAGCCTACCCCTAAATGTTTGTTCTCTTTGAACATCTCTTCCTGTAATAGGAAGTTAATAAAACTGTGGTACCTCATCCTTCTCCCTTCACAGAGGAAATTTATAACTCTGCTTTGAAGTAGTTTATAATCTCCTTTTTGAAGAAAGTAGTTAAGATGTGTTGTACATGTGTGTAAATTTTGTTTGAGAGTGGTATTTTGTATGGTATATCGATCCAGGAGTGGTGATCTCCAAAACAAATTAACCAGAAGCTGAGTCTGTGGAGTGCATATGTAAATGATATGACAGATTTCCACACTTTAAAACTACTACTCTGAATTGATAAAATGGTCCTGAAAGTTTAAATGAATTCATCTATTTCTGTTATTTGTATTTCTGTGTTTACTATGCTATTAGTGTTTAAATAAAAAGTCATAATGTAAAAATGTTTTTTGTAGGATTATGCAAAAGAAAGATATGGAGTATCTTCAATGATACAATCACAAGAAAAACCAGGTTAGTAGTTATGTGATAAAAAAAGTTTTTTTTTCTTTTTAATTCCAGGAAAGTTCTTTATGAAGTTTTAAGTAAGGTTGCCATAACTGAAGGCATAGTTCTGAAAAGCTTAAATGCCAAGCATATGCCATAACCCTGCACAGACATTGTCAATTTAGGGTCCCTAATCTCGATAAGGAAGAAAATACGTTAAATCAGTATATTTTATTTTATTTTATTTTATTTATTTATTTTTAGTATATTTTAAATGGTAAATTATATTACAAAGGTATTCCTAGGTAGTCATGTAAAAGATTTGACTCTGGCCTAGGAGATAAAAGATGGTTAAATAGTAGCTGCCTTCATCATATGCAACCTTTTTTGCATGCTTTGTGAAGCTACCTCCTTTACTTTCCTCCTTGACTTTATTATATTTCTTTGAAATTGACTTGTTAATTGTTTCTCTCAGACCTGTAGGTTTTCTATTTGTAAACATTTGTCTTCCTTTTGTTTCTATTTTATATATGCGATTTCAACAAAGTTATCCTACTCAACTATTTAACAATCGTTTTTCTTTTGTTAGACACCCCAAATTATGTCTTTCAAACTTTGGTACAACTGCAGACCTTTAAGCTCTGGCCCATTGGAAGCACTAAGTACTTCTAATTTAGATGCCTGCCTGTGAATTTTATGCTTTGAAAATAATACACCCCAAGTCAAATTTAATTGTTATTTTTGGATTTAATTTATTGCGTGATCACAAAACCACTTTTCCTTCCCAACTTTGTTGGAAAAGTGTGCGGTGAAAGGGCAAAATAGGTTGCTAAGAATAAACCATTTCGAAAGATAAAGATAGTGAAGTAAAGTAATTGAGTATAAAATGGGATACAAGCAATATAGTATAGAAGAGGACTACCCCTGCCAGAACAAGCAGGAGGAGTCATATGAGACTCTTTCTCGGCTTAACTGTCTTCCTGAACTGGACTTCCTTGATCTCTAATGCAAAAAAATCTTATTGGAATTTGTCTCTTACATAAGCCCCAGTCACCCTTTGCCATGATTACTATTCCTATTTAGCTAGCAAATCCAGACTACTCAGTGTCTTCCAGTTACAAGCTCTCCCCACCAAAAGGAGGATAAACTACCTACGTAATCTGATTACATTAACTAACAATAAAATTCTATGCTTGGTTTTACCTCTGTTAAAATCATAATACATTGTTCAACATAAAGTTTTCTTTCCTGTCTGCTTCCATTTCTCCACATTCTTTCATTCTAATACCAGTGACTTAACCGTGGAGGAGGTAGTAGTTTTTCAAACTGAAACCCTACTGCCACTGATCTTTGCCTCGGGCAGTCATACTGGTGGGAGTGTGACATGCGCCTCAGGTATGTGTGGATATGTTAAAGGTTGAGAACCCCTATGCTAATTAATTGGAATGACACATGAAAGAAGGGCCATTACTCTTTCTTTTCCAAAGTACTATTAAAATTACCATAATCGTGCCACTTATTTATAAGTCTATTCTTTTAGACTTATGTTATTCTGTTTTGTTTGGTTTTGAGTTTTGATTGCCTAGTAAGTTGTTTGCTTTTTCAATCTTGGTATTTTCAGATCTGTCTTTTAAAATTGCTTTGTCTGTCTTTTCTCTTTCACACTTGGTTTTGTCTGAGTTTACACAGCAGACGTGGAAGTTGGCTTAACTCATAAGGTCCATGGACAGAGTTTTGCAGAAATCCTCTTGTGATGCCTAATGCTTCAAAATTTCTCATTCATTCTCTTTGCTTTTGGCGATGAGATCTATGGTATTCTCCTGTAAATCAGGGTCTCTCTAAGCTACATCTTTACTTCAAGAGACAAATTATAAATACATTTAGACAAAGTAGGTAAAATATATTTATAATTTGATTTCATTATAATATCCCCCACAAAGGTATTTTTAGTATTATAGTAACTAGGATTTACTACATGTCATACTGACAAATTTGGTTACAATTAGGCACCATAATCCTTGAGAATAGTGGTCTTTTATCATTCATGATGTTGTAGTATCATTCCTATTAAAATATTTTAAATTAATACTTATATCTTTTTCTTTAATATTCAAATTATTGCATATTTAGAACAATAACAGAATAATTTCTGGATCATTTTGGGATCATGATTGCCTTGTATCACTATCTTCACATCGTAGTTTTTTCACAGTTTTCCTGTCTGGGGGATGCTAGATAGATGTAGTACTTTGTTATTAGCATTGGGGGGCATAATTGTTGGGGTTCACCGATAGCCAAAAGGGGAATTTATTGGTTCACATACCTGTAGGAAACAAAGTGTGAGATGGCATAAGGCATGATAGGATTTAGAGGTTTGAGCATTATCTATGGGGCTTTCTGTCTATTTCTTGGCTTTGCATCCATTAGGCTGTTGACCTCATTCTCTCATCCTGCAAATTCAGGTAGTAGGAAAGATGGTGGCTGCAGCCCTGGGCTTACACCATCTCAGCTCAGCGACCCCAGGGAAGACAGATTCATTCCCGTTATCTGTATATTAAGTACCAGAGAAGGACTTTGATTAGCTCAGTTTGAGTAACATGCCCTTCTCTGGATGAGTCAGTGTGTCCTGGGGAACGAGGCACTATGACTGTCCAGGCCTGGCAGAGAATTCCCCCATGTGGCTAGCTGACTTACATACTATGGCAGGCAAGCAAAAATACCACGTCCACTTAGGCACAGGCAGTTCAGCACAGGCTGTATTTGGCTTTATAAGTCATTGAAGTGTTCAGGAGATTTGCATTTTGAAATTATCTCTTTGACTCCAATGTAGACTGAATTAGGGGGTCAGGGGATTGCCAGTTAGAAGGCTTTTGCTATAGTTTAGGCAAGATATAATAATAGTACTTTGCTTTGGAATGGTGGCAGTGAAGACGAAGGAGAATTGGATAGATTTTAGAGATATATTTAAGATGTACAATTCATAAAACTTGAGGCAGACTACATATGGAAGGTGAGAGAAGGTGTTAACCCTCATACAATGTGAGTAGGAATGTAAATTGGTGCAGCCACTATGGAAAATAGTATGGAGGTTCCTCAGAAAATTAAGAATTGAACTACCATATAATCCAGCAGTTCCACTTCTGGGTACTTATCTGAAGAATATGAAAACACTAATTTGAAAATATATGTGCACCCTTATGTTCACTGCAGCATTATTTACAATAGCCAAAATATGAAAACAACCTAGGTGCCTATCAACAGATTAATAGATATAGAAGATGTGGTCTGTATATTTAATGGAGTACTACTCAGCCATAAAAAAAAGATGAAATCTTGCCATTCACAACAACATGGATGGACCTTAAGGGTATAATGCTAAGTGAAATAAGTCAGACAGAGAAAGACAAATACTGTATGATTTCACTCATATTTGGAATGTAAAAGTAAGTAAATAAATAAATGAACAAACTAAACCAAACAACAAACACATAGATAAAGAGCAGAGTAGTGGTTACCAGAGGGGAAGGAGCATGGGGGGAGGGTGAAATGGGTAACAGGGTCAACTGTATTGTAATGGATGGAAAGTAAACTTTTGGTGGTGAGCGTGCTGTAATGTGTATAGATGTTGAAATACAATGTTATAAACATGAAACTTAACGTGATGTTATAAACCAATGTTATAAACCAATTAAAAAGAAAAGCAAAAGAAAAAAGTGTTGCTAGATATTGAGAATCATTTAAGATAATACCAAGTACTATGCTAGCTATCAAATCAAAATAATTTTCATCTTGATCTCTTTGTGAATTCTGAATTACAAGATTGTTTCATTTATTTGCTGCAGATCGAGTTTTGGTTCGAATTAGTGACTTGACAGTACAAAAAGCTGACGAAGTTGTTTGGGTGCGTGCAAGGGTTCATACAAGCAGAGCTAAAGGTAAGATTGATTAAATGATTACAGCTTTTTTGGTAATCATTGAATTTTTTGTTTTGCAAATTTCTCACAGATCAAAGTAAATCTTTAAAAACAAAACAAAAACACCTGTTTTCCTTCTTAAATCACTATAAACTATTAGTCCATGGTTAGTTAATTTTAGGTTCTTATAAGACATCCTTAAAAACAATTTAGCCTTAAAACTCAGATGAAATCTAAGACTCTAAGGTACTTTTCTAGCACCTCTCAAAAGTTTAATTTTTTGAAGTAAAGAGTGTTTTTTCAGAAGTTTTTCATTTGTTAATATTCTTACATTTGTAATATTTAGATAGGAAGAGAGTTAGAAGAAAGATAAGGCTAAGACTGGGTTGTCTAGTACTCACTGGCTACATTTAGCTATTTAAATTAAAATTAAAATTCTATATCTCAGTCACCAGCTGTATTTTGAGTGCTGTTGTCTCCCGTATTGGACAGACAGGACAAATACAAAATTTTTTTTTTTTTGACAGTATGCAGGCCTCTCACTGCTGTGGCCTCTCCCATTGCGGAGCACAGGCTCCGGACGCGCAGGCCCAGTGGCCATGGCTCACAGGCCCAGCCGCTCCGCAGCATGTGGGATCCTCCCAGACCAGGGCACGAACCCATGTCCCCTGCATCAGCAGGCGGACCCTCAACCACTGTGCCACCAGGAAAGCCCACAAAATATTTTTATCATTGTAGAAAGTTCTCTTGGACAGTACTAAGAATTTAGCATTAATAACAAAGAAGAAATATTAGGGGAGTTTAGACAAACCTCAGTTCCTTATGGAAAATTGTCCTAGCCTAGTGTTCCAAATTGTCTGAAAGTATTAGTGACACTTATATTGGTTTATAACTTTATACTTTTCACACAGTTTTTCACACTTGATCATCCCCACAAATTTGTGAAGTAGGCAGAATAGGCACTGTTATTCCACTTTATAAATGAGGAGACTAAGGCTCAGAATGATAAAGCTCCTTGCCCAAATTCTCATAGTAATTGGTGGAATATGAAAAGAATTCAGAAGCTTTTTAGGACACCTTCTGTCTCCCTAGCAGAGTTAATTACTTCTGTACTATTTAATACATTCTGTGGTACAGCATTTCTTACTCTGTGTTTTAAAATATTTATTATAGAATTAATACAGGCCCATTATTTTTTAAATTCCAACATTTTATACATATATATCTTACTCTCTCAGGATCACTACTATTAAGAGTTTATCGGGAATTCCCTGGCAGTCCAGTGGTTAGGACTCTGCACTTTCCTTTTTCTTCTTTCTTTTTCTTCTCTTTCTTTCTTTCTCTTTCTTTCCTTCCTTCCTTCCTTTCTTTTCTTTTCTTTCTTTCTTTCTTTCTTTCCTTCTTTCTTTCTTTCTTTCTTTCTTTCTTTCTTTCTTTCTTTCTTTCTTTCTTTCTTTCTTTCTTTCCTTTCTTTTTTCATGCATGCACGCATGCTATGCCAGTTCTTAGTTGCAGCACGTGGGATCTTTGTTGCCGTGCGGGATCTTTTAGTTGCAGCATGTGGGATCTAGTTCCCTGACCAGGGATTGAACCTGGGCCCTCTGCATTGGGAGCACAGAGTCTTAACCACTGGACCACTGGGGAAGTCCCAGCACTCTGCACTTTCACTGCCAAGGGCCCAGGTTCAATCCCTGGTCAAGGAACTAAAATCCCACAAGCCACATGGCGTGGCAAAAAAAAAGAAAAGAGTTTATCTATTCTTCCAGTATCCTCCCCCAAGTAGATGAATACTGTTGGACTTTGAGAAGAATGCTAGTAGAATTTTAACTTTTTAAAAACTGTTGATTTGCCTTCCTGAAAGGTTGGGCCATTTATTTGACCAATAGATAATCGCATTGCACTGTAATCCTTCATTTACTTGTCTTTCTCCCATTGGATTAGGAACCTTTGTTCTCTCCAAACTGGCACCTTGTTTCCTAAACATAGTTATTTAGCAAATTAAAAGATAGAACACATGCTACATGTAAGCCTGAACCAAAAATACTTCCCTTCACACTCATCCAAAAAATGGAACAGTTTGAATATGAGTAAGGACAACTGCAGTGAGTTGAAACACACCAGATACGTTTAAATCCATAAGTTTATAATAATGCTAAGGCAAACAAACAGAAAACCTAGTTGGTCATCAGTGGAACAAGCTCATTATTTTCAAACCTGGTAAATACTAAAGTGGAAGTATCATTTCTGTATGAATTGTATATCACTGGCTAACCAGATGGTAGATACGGGGAAGTGTCTCTTTAGAGAAGTGTCCAGCTAATAAAATGAAGAATATTGGAACATCATCATTTTACCCCCAGTGAATTATCTAGACATTGATCATCAGTGATTGCTAACGACATAATAGAGAGACAACCAGAAATATTTTATGTCTATTTATGAAAGAACACAACACTACCCAATGAAGTAGTCTTGCCCAAAAAATTGTTCCTGAATCTCATTAAGCCTTTAGCAATAACCAGCAACTTACAAGACAAAGGAACATGTTAAATGACAATGGAGATGCAATCAGCACAGTCTAGTAGTAAACTACTGGGCAAAAACGACCTGGTCTCTTCAAGAAATAAATTGAAAGGGAAGGGGGTACCTATGGATTAAAACAGATTTAAGATGTTTCTCAACCAGTCACTTATTTGGATCCTAATTTAAATCTACAGTTAAAAAAAAAAAAAAAAAAGACACTGAGACTTGGATATTTAAACATTGACTGGATATTTGGTGTTAAGAAAATTTTTTTTTCAGTTGAAATAATAGTACTGTTGTAACATTATTTTTAAAAAGATCTGCTCTCTTAGGGATCCTTACTGAATTATGTATGGATGAAATAATAGAGGGTTTGCAGGAGTTTGCTTCAAAATAGTACAGGAATTGAGGAATAAGTGGATTGGGGCAGAAGTTGAGGAATGAGTGGATTGGAGCAAAGCTGAAACAAGAATGGCCATGAATTGATAACCGTTGAGGTACGTGAGGATTGTAGGTAGGTGTTGATATCATTTACAAATAACGATCATTTTGTCCTTTTCTTTCAAATGTTTATCTTATTTCTTGTTTCTCTGCAATAATCAGTGGATTCTCCAGTATTGCAGGGATTCTCACAATGAAGAATTTTTTAAACAGTGGAGATATAAATTCCTGCTGAGTTACTTCATGACTTTAGGTGTTCTGCATAAAATGTCATTACAAAACAATGCCAAAGTTTAAAAAGTAGGTCAAAAGAAGTTTTCTTCTAGTCCAAGTTTTCTGTTATCAAAAGTAGGTATTAAATTTTATCAGACCTTTTCCAGAAATTATTTCCCTCAAAATATCATGCTGAATATATTTATACAGAGATTCATTATACTATTCTCTTTGCTTTTGTGTTTGTTTGAAATTTTCCACATAATAAAAAATTTTAAATACAGTTGATCTTCATTATTCACAGATTGTATATTTGCAAATTCACCTACTTGCTAACATGTGTTTGTAACCCCAAAATCAATACTTGCAGTGATTTCACTGTCATTCACAGACATGCCAGACATTCGCATGAGCAGAGTGGTAAGAAATTTGAGTCTCCCAGTGCACACATTTTCAGCTGAGGTTAAAAACAGTGAAGCTCTGCCTTGTATCATCTCTTGTAAACAAGTGTCCTTTTCATAGTCTATTTAATGCCACGTTCTTCACAACCTTGTGCTTTTTGTTGGTGATTTGACTGTTTAAAATGGCCCCCAAGCATAGTGCTGAAGTGTTTTCTAGTGTTCCTAAATGCAAGGGAGTCATAATATGCATTATGGAGAAAATACTGGTTGTTAGCTAAGTTTTGTCCAAGCATGAGTTATAGTGCTGTTGGCTGTGAGTTCTATGTTAATGAATCAACTATATATATTTTAAATAAGGTGTCTTTAAACAGAAATACATACAGAACAAATTTGTGTATTGATGGACTGATGAAAATATTGTAACCAGACATTCACAGAAACCTCACCCTATATTTCCCCTAGGAGCAATGGCTCAATATTTGCTAATTTATTGTTCTGGTGACTTTATAAAACATAACTACCACAAATAGCAAGAATCAACTGTATGTAATTCTAGTGATTTACAATAATGGATTTCTTAACATTGAACCATTTTTGGATTCTTGGAATAAACTGAATTTGGTAAAGGTGTGGGTAGTATTCTTTTAGCTAAGTTTCAATAATATGTTTTTTTGGAATTTTGCATTAATCTGGTTTTCATAATTTTTACTTGGAAAATTCTACTTTGTTTTTAAGGTTGTATGTATGTGTATGTGTGTTTAAGTTGTAAGTTACCCAAGTAATACAAAGTATTTTCACATGAATTTTTCAGAGTACAGAAATTATATTCCTTTTTCTTCTCTACTGCCTATCTTTTGTCCCAGCCCTTTCTATTAATTCTTAATAATTTGTTCGTTGTCTTTCCAAAAATCTTTCTTTTTAATGCACATATGTGCACACACACACACACACATACACATACATAAAGGTTCTTTGTTTTGTGTGTGTTTTGTCTTATTTTATGTAGATGATACCGTATTTTTACATGTTACTCTGCAACTTTTTTTATTTTCTATTAACAGTGTTTCTTGGAGATACTTCCATGATATTAGTTATAGATCTACATAAGGCAGTATTTCTGTAGGATAGATATCTAGAAGTGAAATTGCTGGGTTGAAGGGTGGGCATACGCATATTAAAATTTTCCAATACCAGATTACCCTCCAAAAAAGCTATACTCAGTGATACTCCCACAAGTATGTGACAGTACCACTTTCTCCACATTCTTGCCAGTAATGATTGTCAATGTTTTTTATTTCTGCCAAAGAAGATTATCTGAAAAAATGAATAAAATCTTTGAGTTTGCAGAACCCTGATTGCTGCTACTCCCTTCTTCCTTACATGGAAAAAATTATACCAATAAATATGACTTACTTGGAATCATTCATGTGTTCTAACTCCAGAAGTAGTATCACATTAAAATTGGACTTGGACAGACAACCTATGCTGGCAATTTCAAGTAAAGCAAAGTTCTGAAAAAACTATGAATAAGGAAATGAAAGTGTCAAAAGTATGACAACTAGAATCCTGTTAAGCAAAAAAAACAAAACCTAGTCTGTTTATATAACAAATATCTGTATATTTCTCCTCAAATTAAGGGCAGTGTTTTACACATTTTTAGAGATTAAAAATCAGATTTCTTACAATAGGTTTATGCTTCACACCCATAAAATCAAGAGTTTTATATAGGAGCAAGGAGAAATTTTTAACTCTTAATGATACCTTAACATTAGTTTCTTTCGATTGTGAAAGCTTATGAGCATATTGAAAAAGTAATTGAAATATCTACGGTTCCTTTCAAATTTTATACATACTACATGGAAGTCATTGGCACAAGATAATTCTATTTCAATACTATTCTTCCTAAAAACTTAACATATACTTCCGAAATAGCTACTTTATTTAGGTAGTCAGATAGTTTAGGATTTTTAATACCAAAGGTCAGAACATCGACTTATAGCCATACAAGAATATTTCAGGGAAAATAACAAATGGAAACTACTTTAAAACATTTAGGTCTTTGCTGTTTATTCCATAACTGATTAACATAAGCGATGAAGGAAAATGTTAATCTTGGTTATTAGGAAGTGAAGGTATATTATCTAAATAATAAATTCAGGAGCTTGGCAAGCTAAAAGACAGTAGGAAGAGATGAAAACATAAGATTGCCTCACATCTTTGATAACTAGTTCTCCCACCAAGGCTTACTTCCTTACTGAGCCATCACCAAAATGGAGATGAGAGTAAACTTTTTTGTTCTGGCAACCTACCATGTTTGTTCTTCAGCTTAGAAATAAAGATTGCACCTGGTGCTGTAAAGGAAGGTTTCCAACTTTACATTTTTCTAAAACAGACCTCTTGCGTAAATTTAAGAAATAAACTGCCTCTTTAAAAACTTGACTCAAAATGCAACACAAATTTTTAACTGCTAAGGATTTAAATTTAAGATACCTAAGCAGTGAATTCATTCAGCTGTTTTAAACATTAAGTTTCATTTCTTTTCTATAAACTCTCTCCTGATTGGGGAGTTCCATGAAGAAAGATGAATAATACGTAGCAGTTGATTAACGTGTCTTATAAAATTCCTTTACTAACTTAAGCAGTGAGAACTCTTTGCTAAACTGAGAAATTACATAATTGCTTCTTAGAATAAAAAACAATATATGGCTATAGTAAAAATTAACTTCCTATATATAGAAAGATATAAAATGAAAAATAGAGCTACATTATGATCCAGCAATCCCACTCCTGGACATATATCCAGAAAAGATGAAAACTAATTTGTAAAGATACATGCACCCCGATGTTCATAGCAGCACTGTTTACAGTAGCCGAGACATAGAAGCAACGTAAGTGTTCATCAGCAGATGAATGGGTAAAGAAGATGTGCCATACATATATATATATCAATACACACACACACACACACACACACACACGCACACATGCACACAATGAAATAGTACTCAGCCATAAAAAAAGAATAAAGTATTGCCATTTGCTGCAACATGGATGGGCCTAGAGGTTATCATACTAAGTGAAGTCAGAGAAAGACAAATATTATGTCACTTATATGTGGAATCTAAAAAATAATACAAATGAATTTATTTACAAAACAGAAACAGACTCACAGACATAGAAAACAAACTTAACAGTTACGAAAGGGGAAATGAGAGGAGGGATAAATTAGGAGCATGGGATTAACAGATACACACTACTATATATAAAATAGATAAACAAGAATTTACTGTATAGCACAGGAAACAATAGTCAATATCTTGTATATAACCTGTAATAGAAAATAATCTGAAAATATATACATATAACTGAATCAGTTTGCTGTACACCTGAAATTTGTTGAAAATCAACTATGCTTCAATTTAAAAAAAAGAGGACAAATAGAAGTCTCACAAATCTAGCTCGTCTGTCAGATCACAATCTGTTTCCCCCCAAAATAGCCACTGTTGTTTCTTGTGTATTCTTTCAGGAAAAAAGTGCATTTTCAAATAGCATATCCTTTGTTTTTTAAATTTACATAAAAGGGATGTCTCTCTCTCTCTCTCTCTCTCTCTCTCTCTCTCTCTCTCTCTCTCTCTCTCTCTCTCACACACACACACACACACACACACACATTGCCCCTTGTTATCACTCACCAATGTCTGTAAGAAAATGCCTTGCAAGACATTGAATTGCAGTGTATCACCAACCAGAGACAAAGAACAATTTTGTTTACTAACACCTTTCAAGAACTTGGTGTCAAAAATACTTGATAAGAGGTAGTCTGAGTGGACAGCTCTGTTTACCAGGAAACCAGTACTAATTTTTTAAGTCTTTTAAAAGTCTTTCTGAGTGTACCATCGAGGTTCTAGTATTTATTTATTTATTCTTAATAAATTTATTTATTTTTGGCTGCATTGGATCTTCATTGCTGCGCACAGGCTTTCTCTAGTTGTGGTGAGCGGGGGCTACTCACTGCGGTGGCTTCTCTTGTTACGGAGCACCGGCTCTAGGTGCACGGGCTCTAGAGCACAGGTTCAGTAGTTGTGGCATACGGGCTTAGTTGCTCCACGGCATCTTCCCGGACCAGGGCTCGAACCCATGTCCCCTGCATTGGCAGGTGGATTCTTAATCACTGTGCCACCAGAGAAATCTCAAGGTTCTAGTATTTAGAAGTGCTTTGAACACGGAAAACTTGGGACCATAGCACTAGAGTTCACATCTGTTGCAGTAGTGAAGACTACATAAATAGAGAGTAATAATAGAACCTCAGTTCTTTTATTTAAATAGTTCTTTTATGAACATCTTTGTCATTAAGACTTTCCATACTTAATTTCCTTAACATATATTCTAAGAAATGTATTTCTTGAATCAGAGAACATTTTAAGCCCATTTTTAATGCCCACTGCCAAATTGATCTCTGAAAGCATTGTACAAGTTTACCTTGTTATCAACAAGTTATGAAGGAACGGTTTTCACTTAATTCTCCCAAGCATTGTATGATATTGTATATTTTTAAATCTTTACTAGTATGAGTGGTATAATGTGTCATCATCATTGTTTGCTTCAACTTGCATTACTTTCGTTTCCAGTAATATTTTTCTCCTTATGTTTACTTACTAGGTTTTTTTCTTTTTCTTTTAGAGTATTTGTTCTAGTCCATTACCCATTTATCTATTGGGATCTCAGTGTTCTTTACTCATACATCTTTAAGATCTTTATGTATTAAAGATATTGACTCATATAGGTTATGTGTCATTCAGCAATTACATATATTTTTCCCAGAGTGGTTTTTTTGCTCTACTTAGAAAGTCCTCCCCTTTTCTATTGTACAGTTTGATACTCAGTTCCAGTTTTTACTCAGTTTTTTAGTTTATCTCCTGAATGCCATCTAGAATTAGAATCTCTTTGCTCTAATAGGGTCTGTTCTCACTTCTTTCTTATGCTGCATTAATCTGGCTGTTTCTGTACATTTTTACTTACTGTAGGTTTATAATATGATATGCTGAGGTCTCACCTCTCTACCCTTTTCCTCCCATCTATTGGCTTTTTTAAAAAATAAGGTTTAATTCTTAGAATTACATACAATAAACACATTAAACACTAAAAGAGAACAGTGAACATTCTTTACTTTACTTTACCCATAACCATTGATTTCATGATTTCTTTTCCCTAGCAGGCATGTCAGGTCTTACGAGTGCATTTGCTTCTATGTTTAGCTTCTTGAACTTCCCAGGTTCTACTCACTGCTTGTGTTGAATCTGGAACATGGCCACGATTTCTTTCAACCCTTACGTTTCTTCTGTACCTACCTCTTTGATTGTATTGTTCTCTTAAAAAATAGTTTTTCTGATTTGGAAAGTAGTACATGGTTATTGTAGAATGTTCAGAAAATATGAAGAACAGAATAATTCCCTGTGATTTCCCCATCCATTAGTAGCCACATTTTGGTGTTTTTCTTCCTATACCATCAACTTCACATTTTGATGGTTTTTTCTTACACAGTCAATTTTAATATCTTTCTTATAAAAATTTATGATTGTACTCTTTGTATGGGTTTATCACTATTTTCACGTAATAGTCTATCATGAGTGTCACAAATATTTACTTTGTGTTCCCAGCACCCACCATAGTTTTTGGACATAGTAATTCAGCTGTGAAACAGAAATGGTCATCAGTCTTCAGATAAGTAGGTGGCAGTGGCAGTGGTGCTATTAGTAATAGTAATAACGATTAATATTAATTAATAACATTAATTCACAGTTAACATTAATTGGGTACCTGTCACAACTCTAAACTTATTACTTATATAATCTTCAAGATTATAAATGAAAACTCAAAGAAAATCCCATGAGTAATATACTGTTATTTTCTCCCATTTTGCAGATGAAGAACTGAGACATAATTAGTTTAATACTTTCCAATAGGCCCCTTCATAGGAAATGATAGGATATGATCCTATGTCTTTTGATTAAAAAGATTTTACTCTTTACCAAACCCTTACACTAAATGTCACCCCTTAGTGCTGACCTAAAGATATTTTCCTGTGCTCACCCTTTATAAGTACTATAGAGCCCTCCATTCTCTCTCAAGTTCTTTGTGTAGCACTGGAGTTCATCACAAGATTGCTTTGTAGTGCAGCCAGGTCAGTGCTTCCTCTGTCTGCACTATTAGAGCAGCTAAAGTACTTACTAAATCATGCACGTTACCTTCCATTTCATGCTAACATTCTGTTCTAAGTGGGCTAATATCTGGCTGTGGTTTCAGTAGTTCTTGAGATAATGTCATTTGATTCATTTGCCGATTTCTCTATCCATTCAGCATCTTAAAATCCCTGTGAACTTGTTCAGTTCATGTAACTTTCTTTTTTAAGATTTTACTTAGCGACTGGATCATACTCCAAAGGAAAGGGAAAATAAAATCTATTTAGTGGTAAAAATATGTCAATCATATATGACTTGGCAGTCCATAGATTGTGTCTATCTTGGCACTCTGTTTGCAACCTTTTTTTAACCTCACAGTTGCTCTCAGATTTGCATTTCAAAACTGTATGTTGAAAGTATTAACTATAAGTTTGCTTACGTTTTTGCTTTTTTTTGGTGGGACCAGGGGAGGCAAAGCTAATTCTCAGTGTAAAAATAATTCTCAGTTTAAACAACAAAACCTTTTGACGTTTTGAAAGACAATCTGATGAAAAAAGTGGTCTGGAAAAGATTTAACGTGTTTTATGAGGAAGTAGTTTCCTAAAACTTGATCAGAGACTTTTAAAAAGGATATACTTTGGAGAAAAGCCCTGTCACAAAGATGGTGAGTGACTGGATCTGTTATGAATATTATTTTTCAAAAGGTTAAGAATAAAGAATGACAGTTGCTTATGAAAGGAGGGGGAGTCAAGAGGCCCAGTATTATGTAGAAATTAAACTAGTTATAGGGCATAAAGAGAATGATCTTTTATAGACAAAGTAAACTACTTGGAGTAGGGCTTCCCTGGTGGTGCAGTGGTTAAGAATCCGCCTGCCAGTGCAGGGGACACAGGTTCGAGCCCTGGTCTGGGAAGATCCCACATGCTGCGGAGCAGCTAAGCCTGTGTGCCACAACTACTGAGCCTGCGCTCTAGAGCCCACGAGCCACAACTACTGAGCCCGTGTACCACAACTACTGAAGTCTGCGTGCCTAGAGCCCGTGCTGCACAACAAGAGAAGCCACCACAATGAGAAGCCCGCGCACCGCAACGAAGAGTAGTCCCCGCTTGCTGCAACTAGAGAAAGCCCCTGCGCAGCAACGAAGACCCAACACAGCCAAAAACATAAGAATTTTTTAAAAATTAAAAAAAAAAACTACTTGGAGTAAAAAAAAAAAGTGGAACTATTATAAAGGATGAAGAATTAGGAAGACGATAAAGGAAAAATGAGAAAAATAGAACAGGAAATAAGCTAGCCTGTTATTCTAAATGCTCTTTGAAATGTACTTTGGTAGGAAATAAAATGAACCACCCCCGTAGAATGTTTATGTTCTTGTGACTAAGCACTTTATTACTACTTTTATGGTTGCATCATTGAGGCTCTTATGATGGTTAGCATAGTACCTTTGCCTGTAGAATATACTAGCTATTGAATGAATGTTGAAAGTGATCTGAAGTTACTTGAAATTTGTTTAATAAGTCCATACAATGACAAAATAATTTTCTTGGTTGATAATATTTTTTGAAATCGGTGCTTTGCCTACATCCTCATAACAAGCATTTTAAAAGCGTAGGAAAAACTTGGGTTTCTTTAAAGCTTGTTAACTGAGTATGGGAATTTTGGCTGTCAAAGCCAGATACCTATGTGTATGTCCCTGTTGGGGATAGTAAATTTGGGCCCAATTATAAAGTAGAGAAGCATTTTTCTTCTTTGTAAAACCTGAAGTAGCACGTCCTTAATACCCTTACGTACTTTCTGTCTTCTTCAGGGAAGCAGTGCTTCTTAGTCCTACGTCAGCAGCAGTTTAATGTCCAGGCTCTTGCAGCCGTGGGAGACCACGCAAGCAAGCAGATGGTTAAATTTGCTGCCAAGTAAGTAAGCAATTATATCCTGTTGTCAGAATAAACAGTGGTGGGAACCGGGGCTCCCAGGGCTTTGGACCATTTTCATGCATTAACATCAACGCTTCCTTTGTTTAAAAATGTAGTTATTTAAATTGTCAGTTCAGTGTTGCTGAATACATTAAAGTTATAAAAGAGAAAATATGGAGCACAGACTTGAAATTCATTTGGAACTGCTGAAGCAGCACTCTCTACAGACAAGTCACATTTACTTTCAAGTAGAGTTACAAAAAGCCTGGCAGCGTCAACACTGCAAAGCAACTTTATTTTGTTGTGTTTGTTGAGCTTCATTTCCTCCCTCCCTCCCCTAGTTTGAGATTTGCATATTAAGCAACAAGTTTTCTAACTAAATAATAGAAGTGTTTAAAATAAAAGAATGTGATTTTGCAAATTATTCCATCCTGAAGAAGTAAAACAAATGCGCTAACATGTTACAGCTTTTAACTTTGACACCAAAAAGGTTTAAAAAAAAAAAAAGTAAAGTTTGCTTTTTTTCCCTCATAAAAGTATTATTGTCTGGCTCAGGGTTCCTATAGAAGCTCATTGTTTTGTTCAATTTACAAGGGGCAGGATACAGAGATAGTGTAGTGGTTGTGCCTGCTGGAGCTCTAAGGTAATAAGAGTTGGTGATGTGGCTAGTTTTGTTTACATGTTTTTCTCAATTGAAATTTTATTTCCATGATAATGATCAAAGAAGACTCAGAAAAATGGAAAATTTTAAGTAGTAGAGTACTTCATAGGCATAAATATTTTTTAAAAGAAATTCAGTTGAGTAAATGTTACATTTTTTCTATTGATTTTTTTTAACATCTTTAGTGGAGTATAATTGCTTTACAATGGTGTGTTAGTTTCTGCTGTATCACAAAGTGAATCAGCTATATGTATACATATATCCCTGTATCTCCTCCCTCTTGCATCTCCCTGCCACCCTCCCTATTTTCTACTGATTTTTATCTCTGTTATATATATTTATATATATATATATATATATATATATATACGCTTTCAAAGACGAGTTAATATAGATAGAATTATCAATTTTAGAACTAGAAGGAGACTAAAAACTCATCTAATTTAATATCTTAATTTATGGTTGGGCCTTCCCTGACTCCCTCAGCACAGTGGTTTACATATAATGGATGCTTAGCAACTGGTTTCGGTTAACAGATTTATTTATCCAATTTAGTTTTATTGTATCATAGCAATACCTGCCCTCTGGTTTAAAGACTCCAGTGCCATTAATTACATCAATTTACTGATGTGCTCAGAGGTCTCAGTACCACTAGCCCTACCTCTCCCTATCTCCCAGTCCTGCTGCCCAGAGACTGTCACTTTCATCTCTTCTACCTGTATCATTTGGTGATTAGGTTTGCTGTTTTAATACCTAGTCCTTAAGGGTATATGCTTGTGGGTTGCATTTGTCACCTAGCCTTTTCAGGTCAATCTGTATCCTATGAAGTGGGACATAGTAAGTGTGGTCCCTAGAAATAAACTTTGTCTACACAGAGAGCCCCTGAATACCACAGACATATATGTTAAATTATATTTAATATACTGGAAAATACTGGGGAAAAGTCAACTTCGAGTCAACAAACTTTATGGCTTCTGTCTTTTATATATTAAATTGGTTCTGAAAACTAATATATGAAACTGATAGTTTCATATAGAATATATTTTTTTGTTAAACTGCATTATAACCTCCGTATTACATTCGTAAAGGATTATCGTCTGAAAGCCTTTTGGAAATCCCATTTACCCTTAATCACTAAGAGGCATTCTACTATCAAGAGAACAGTCAATTCATTTGATATCTCTAGAGGCAGACACGTTAAAGTAGTCCACAAATAGTTATTTCTTATTTTGGATCTTCTCAGAAACTCCTGGGACTTGACTGACAGCAATTGACCATATCAGATGTCAACCAAAGCTTACCATCTGGAAAAGATACTTGCACACAGAACTTAGTTCACTAATGCCCTTATAATATATGTTAAAGAAAGGCTTTTATCTAAAAGGGATAGTGTATGCGTGATCTTTTTTTTAGAATAAGGGAAGAATTTAGATAATTTAACCTGGATTTCATAATCTTGAAGTGGATGGAACTCAATCAAGATCTAGATCTGATTTTAATCTCTTTGTTTTGTTTTTGTTTTTGGCTGCGTCACTGGGCGTGCAGGATCTTAGCTCCCCAACGAGGGATTGAACCCAGGCCCCGGCAGTGAAAGAGCTGAGTCCTAACCACTGGACTGCCAGGGGATTCCTGAGATCTGATTTTAATCTTAATTCAGGTTTAACAATTAAGTTGTGACTTTGATTTCTTTTTTAAAGCAAAGAACATGTAGCTATTTTTAGTCCATTTAAAAAAACTGGACTTTATATAATTAGTAATGTGTGGGAAAAGATGGTTTCATAATAGAGCTGTTGCATATTATAAAGCCTTTGACTGGTTATATACAGGCGAATGGACCCAATTTTATACAATAGGTTTAACATGTGGAACTTAAGTTACAATTATTTAACTTTCGGCACTACTCATATGTTAAGGTATCTATCCTGAGTTATTAACAATAAATGTGTTAATAGTTTTTGCTACCTTGTGAAAAAGGAAAATTCTCATGACTCCCTATGGTGAAAAATGATGAGTTTTTAATTTTTGTGGCTGGTTGATAAGATAATTTTCTTAGGAACATGATTTGTTGCTTCTGGTATGTCAGTCAGCTTGTCTTTATGTGATTTTGCTATACTTCTAAGGTAGTTCAGAAATCCTGATCTTCCTTGGTAACAAGTCTAAAGCACATGTCCTTTCTGATAGAAAGGCAGTAGTATGATCTTATATTCAAAGTACCAATTTTTAAAGAAGAAAATCAAGAACAGAAAAATTTTACTTTGAAAATTACCTGCTCTATTTATAAATAATAATAAATCAAGTGAAACTGTAATATAAATATAAAGAACTTTCAGAACTTTTAGGAAAAAGATGTGTTGGTTTTTTTCTTCATCCTTCAAAATCCTTTTCTTAAAAAGTCCATACTTGGGCTTCCCTGGTGGCGCAGTGGTTGAGAGTCCACCTGCCGATGCAGGGGACACGGGTTCGTACCCCAGTCCAGGAAGATCCCACATGCCGCGGAGCGGCTAGGCCCGTGAGCCATGGACGCTGAGCCTGTGCGTCCGGAGCCTGTGCTCAGAGGCCACAACAGTGAGAGGCACGCGTACTGAAAAAAAAAAAAAAAAAAAAAAAAAAGTCCATACTTGCCAGAAGTTTCTTTCTAAGTGCTATTTTTATCTAAAATCTTTAATGGCTTCCTGTTTCCAACCATGTTCAATATTAATTCTATGTGGTGGTTCCCCCTGTTATTTCCCACTATTTCTCAATATACATGCTTCAGATTGGACAGTCTCCATGTCTACAATGACCTCTTTTCTAATTTTACTTCTTATTTTAAAGGCTTTAGTTTTATTCATTAAATCCTCATTCTTTGTCACTTAGCTTATTAAGCCCATGTTCTTCATGATCCTCACTGATTGGTTTCTCTTTTCATTTCTCTGGGGTCCACAAATGTGTTCTTGGGAGACTGGAAGTTTTCTATATTTTTTTAAATTTTAGTGTACATTTTGGTGATTATCTTAAAGTTACATAAGGATACTATGCCATATCATTTTATAGGCTAACTTACAGCAGAGAACTGCTGTGTAAATTGTGTTCATGCCAACTGAAGCCGATGATATCCATGTTCTGTACAAATGAAGATTTCACTGTAGTTTGAATAGCGACATGCTGACAAGTTGGGTTACTAGGTGGTACTTGGTAGTTAAGAAGTATTATGAACTTTAAAGCCTGTGCCGCTCAAGCATATTTATTGAATCCTATTTTCATCTGTATAGGGGCAGCATATAACTAATAGTACAATAGTTTCCATATAAGGAAAAATGTTTCTATTTCCAGTTCTAGAATTTATCAGATTAGATACCCATTTGATTCAAATTTCAATTAACAATACTACATTATTAACTTTCACTGGAATAAGATAGTTTTATAAAATTATCAACTGATATTTTATTTAAATTGTCATTCTTGGTTGCTCTTTGCAGAACTTTGGTTAATTATGAGGCCAAATTATCCTGAGTCAACTTCAAAGCTAATGTTTTGTGGAATTATGAACAAGCATTCTTCATATTACTAGTATTAAAATAAAAATACAGAAAATTAAATCTAGAACTGGATATGAGGCTACAGCTTTATACAGTAAACCAACTGTCAGCAATTTAGTTTTAACAAACCTTAAATTAATATTGTTAATTTGAATTTTGTTGTTTTTAATATTTGTTTCAATTTTCTTTAAAAATTTGCTTTGAGGAGAGTTCCCTGGCTGTCCATTGGTTAGGACTCCACACTTTCACTGCCATGAGCCCGGGTTCTATCCCTGGTCTGGGAACTAAGATCCCACAAGCTGAGCAGCATGACCCAGAAAAAAAAAAAGACTGTAAAAATTCGCTTTGATTTCAAGTTAAGGGCTATAACCAAAAGGCATTTATTTCTACTAGTTTTATACTTGTAGGTATTTAAGTAACATGATAAAACTAATTTAAGTGTTTACTGAGGGTCCCTGATATTGCCAAGAGAGGCCACTGATCTATGCCATATTTAGTTGTGCTTAATACTTACCAAGCTTATTTTGAACTTAAAATTCTTGGGGTTTTGGTGAAGAAAACTGGATTCACAAAATAAGTCATCATAGAACTGCTAGGATGATTTAAACCTTTAACTTCTACAACGTGCCAATGGGCAATGGAATGTAAGAGTGGCCCAGAGACTCAGCTCCTCACTGACTAGGCACATGACTTCATAAATTGTTTACTGTATGTTAGTCTTTCTTCATTCTCTACAGCTAAGACCCTTCTTTGAACATTTTTATTTCTACTTGCCTGGGAAATATTAAAGTCTGAGATTAGGTGTGGCACTAATTCACTGTAATTGAAAGAAGTTACTTGACATATAAACCAAGTTTGTGCCTGTCTCGGAATTGGAATACAGATTTTTATTGTGAAAAGGTGGTTTATTATTTCAAAAAATATTTACACAATTGATGTTTTACGGGTGCTGTTTTGATTTAACTGGCAAATATATGGTTTCTCATGTTTGGGCATTTTGAGTTCTTTGCCTCAATGAATTGTTAGTTTATATCATCAAAGCATTTTATGTTGGTACGTTACTTGAAAAACTAGTATGTAGCAACTTTATAGCCTGTCCTCTTTTCAACTAATCTTTTATTATACCTTGCCCAGGATTTTAAAATTATTAATTTGAATATGGGTAGCTGTGTAGATCTGTGGAGCTTATTTCTCATTGAGTACAGTGATATTCAACAGATTATTTCTGACAACCAGAAGCCTAATAAATTTGTTGCCAGTTTTGCTGAAAACTTTTAATACTCAAGTTTCTGTAAGTGTTTAAATTTTAATAGTTTTTGTTGCTATTAGAATATGTAAATACGAGAAAGAAAAGCTTAGAATATGTCTTTTTCACCATTATTTATTTTTGAGGGGGAGAGGAGAAGGGGGTAAATAAGAATCAAATGGAAATCATTTTGAAATATATGAGCTATTGACTGCCTAAAATCATAATTTTGGTCATCACCTAGCTTTCACCAACTCTCAAGTTTATCTGTACTATTAATAATAACAGTCAGCATATATCAATATAGAATAGGATTTCTTACGTATTTTAGGCCTTTATTGTGACAATCTAGTATAAAAAAGCACTTTGAGGGGCTTAAAACTGTGGTGCCTAAAACAATGTAAAATAAAAGGTAAAAACACTTCATACAAAGCGTATGCTGCTAACCTCCCATCATTATCTTGTGTATATTGAGTAGATTATATAAATTATGATGGGGTACTCTTCAGTGACCCCTGTAGAAGGTGCCTTATATTTTTTAAATGAAAGGCCATGGAAAAAAGCTCCCCCATACACGCCTACACTTGGACTTTTATTGCATGTGAAATAATTATTTTTAGTATTTAAGAAACTTAATCTACAATTAAAATTTAGTATGATGATTGCCCTTACTTTATCTTGCCAAGCTTTCCAGTATCTACCATGAATTTTTATATTTATGGGGTGCACCCCAGTAAAGGTTCAGTGCAGTGGTCACCAGTAGCTTCCCTATCTCATGTACAGGGGAAATAACAGATTTGATTGTAACAGTAGCAGCAATAATAGCTAACTATTACTGTATACTAAGTATGGAGCTGCAGAGTGCCATACTTGCATTTTCCCCCTTGGTCCTCATAGCAGTACTGTGAGGTGTGGATACCATTTTGTCTTTTTTTTTTTTTTTCTTGTCTATTGATTTTTTACAGATAAGAACGTTGATACTTAAAATACTAAGGTCTCTTTGACTCTAGGCTCATGCTTCTGTGTCATCCTGCCTCTCTAAGATTACATAAGGATATTAGTTCAAAGCCCTCCACATTATATGTAGCTCACTTAGAATACAACCTTAATGTCATTGAAATACGTTGGTGACTGGGAAAGGGAAACCCTGTTGCTTTTTGCCTCAAAAGTATCTTTTCTAGAGTGTGCAGTTTATTCTGGTATATATCCTCAAGGAGTAGATAGCTATTTTTTTTCTTGAGTGTGATAATGACTTTTAAATACTGTCCCCAAGTTTTTGAGAACGAAAACTGGTGAAAAATAATAATTTTGGTTTTAAAAAGTATAGCTGATAACAAAGTAATAAAAAAAGATTTTTGTGTTGTCATAAATTGATGCTAAAAACAGTTCCAAAGAAGGAATGAAATGTTTTTCTAACCATCAGTAATGCTAATGAGCTTGTCTCTTCTAGCATAAAGCAGTAGTTGCCTTCCTAAGGAATCACCCCATTGTTAAAAAGCATGCAATAAAAACAGTGGGGTGGGGGGAAGGTAGTTAGAAAGTAGAGAGTTTCATGTTTGCAAAGACAGTTATTTTTCTTGAATAATTTTAATATAAAAATATTTGATAGCTATAATTATAAATATGAAACCTAAAACTCACTAGGCAAGTTTACATCTTCTTTTGCTTAATCTGTTGCCTTTTCCTTATCATCATCAGCACTGCCACACAGCGCATCTTATACATATTCTTATCGCTCTTGCTGTGAGAAGTAAAACACAAAGTCACTCAACAAAGCAGCTGTGTGGTGTATGCAAGTGATGTGGAAATAAGACCACACTCAGAATTTAAAATAGGAATTTATCCTTTACCAAGATTCTGGACTCAGGAAGGAAATGAAAGAGCTTGGCTGTATGGATAACTGATACTGTTCCTTAACATATCACGCTCTTTGTAACACACTTGTACAAACTAAACTTCTATCTGCTAGAATTGCTCTGTTGTCAGCAAAGGAGGAGATTTTAGACATTGAGGTATGGGTGTCCTTTTGGGTTAACTTTTTGTAGAGTGGTGCTAATATTCAGTCAGTTCTGTTATTGTAATAAATGCATTCCTAAAAAAATACTGTGCTATCCAAAAGTATGAAATAAAAACCTTAAGGTTTGTACAGAAAATAGGTAAAGAGCACAACAGTCAAAAAGTTCAGGGACTTACCTGGAGGTCCAGTGGTTAAGACTCTGCACTCCCAATTCAGGTGACATGGGTTTGATCCCTGGTCGGGGAACTAAGATCCCGCGTGCCACACGGTGCAGCCAAAAACAAAAACAACCTTCATCAGTGACATAGTTTTATAAAAAGAACCTAATTTTATTAAAAACGTAGAATAGTTTTATACATATTGAATGGCGGAGAAATACATGAATACAATAAATCTCTCACTTTATCTTTACAAAGACATACTGTTTCTGAGTGGAAGTGGATATCAGAAGAGTTGCAGCTTGGAAATTATTATCGAGTGGTACAAGGAAGGCTGTCTGAAATTGGAAGGAAAGTTGGACCACCAGATGGGGATGGGTGTGGCTTGTAACGCAGGTAGATGTTTGAGGTGTGTGTGTTTTATGTATTCCTGTGTGGCTAAGTTCACCTGAGTACAGTTGTCTGCATTGACCTAGTGTTTCTCACAGGTGAAATCTGGTATAGGCAAACACAAAATTCTCATTATGCTCAAATTGATACCTAATATATCAATTGTGTTGGAATTAATTCACATTTTCAAAACAAGTGTTAATGCAAAACTATACTCTTAAAAGAGATAATGATGCTTGTGCAGTGAGTGGGTCCAAGTATAAGAGTCTTATCTGTTTGCTGACTGCTTATGTGTGGAGGTGAGGAGAAGAAAGAGGTGGAAAATGACTTCAGAGTTTCTAGTTTGAGAAACTGTGGAAAAGACACCATCAATCTGGAGTAAATTCCCAGGATGCGCTGGGACTAAACACAATTCACTCTCTGGAGCTGGATGGGCTTAGCTTCCCTTAGAGCACTTGGCCAGGGAAAGTGTGGATACTGAACAGGGGTGGGGTTCTGTTAGCAGTGAAGAAGGGGAGAGGGATTTGGATAGACAGCTGTAGTATCTCCTAAACTTGCTTACTATGTTGAGTAAATTGGAGAGAAGTTCCAACCTTTTGAGTTCATGAAAAGCCCAAAGATTGAAATAGGTTGTTTTACTGAAACCATTTTATTTTTCTGGTGATAGGATTCTGCTCCTCCTCTTCCGAGTCATCCTCTCATTCTAAATGTTCTCAAGTGACTATATGGAACAAGTTGGCCTTAAAATTCCTTACTTTTCCTCCCCTGTCTTCACCATTGCTTCACTTTGACAGCTCACTCCTGTGGCCACAGCTTGGATTTTGCCCCTTAGAATTTCGTTTTAAACTCCAGTAGTCATTCTCTCTAACCATAATTTCCACCTTTCTACCTCTAATGCCTCCTAATCTTCTGTTGGACCTCATCAAGGCTTGTATTTTTTTATCAATCTCCCCATTTTCTCCTAGTTTTTTCTGTCCCCTTTTGACCTCACACAATGCCAGTTCCATTCCTACAACTACTCTCACTGCATCCTTATCCACTGTTCTCTGTCTCTTTGTTTCTTTTGCCCTGCGGATGCCCTACTAACTCCCTGCCCCATATACTCTTGATCCCATAATCTAACACCAAGCTTAAAGAGTGTATTGTGTATTTGTGGCAGAACAGTTGATTTTTATTCCTCAGCTGGGACCAGTAGAATATATTCCACTTTTGTAATGAAAATAGAGGTTTATAGGCCACCTCTTTTCATTGTTTCACTGAACTCTTCAGGATCTCATTCCTCTTTATCCCTTAGTTTCTGAGTATAATTATAATAAGAAAATAAAAGTTTGGAAAATTCTGTGAGTTTCATTGCTTAATGTATTATCAGCCTTCTATTATGATTAAAAACAGCATATGGGGGCTTCCCTGGTGGCGCACTGGTTGAGAGTCCGCCTGCCGATGCAGGGGACACGGGTTCGTGCCCCGGTCCGGGAAGATCCCACATGCCACGGAGCGGCTGGCCCCGTGAGCCATGGCCGCTGAGCCTGCGCGCCTGGAGCCTGCGCTCCCCAAAAAGGGAGGGGACAAAAAAGAGAGGGCCCCCCAAAAAAAAAAAAAAAAAAAAAAAAAAAAAACAAGCATATGAACAGCAACATATAAATGCTAGTGGCTTCTATTACTTATTAAATAAAGCAAAAATTCTTACTTATAGATGTTTTTAGCTTGCTTTAGAAATTTGAGGATCAGTGAAACATGAGATAATTCAAATGAATATTTAGTAACACATTCACTTTGGGAGGCTAGCAGTTTAGTTAGTAAGCCAACTAACCATTCTGCTAGAATCTTTGGTTTAGGAAACAGCATAGCTAGAAATATGTTCATGAGGAAAAGGCCATTTCTAATCCTCATTTAATTTTCATACTGTCTTAGATCTTTTTTTATATTAAATGCTTGTAATTATCTTTAGTGCTAGGGGAGTGCCTAAGGACTGTTTATTTATTCTCAAGGTATTTCCGTCTTGAAGGGCAACCCAAAGAGGCTGGACATTTAAAACATGTGAACTCCTACACAAAAAAGTGGGAGAAATAATGGTATTTATATGTTAATTCCATGAGGCCCTACATTTAACTCTATTCCCTCTGGCCATATACCAGGTGGAAAAAAGCAAGGACTCCACTATTAAAAATATCAAATCAGATAGTTCCAGCTGGGGTTTCCTAATCATTTAAGAGGCAAACTATGAGGTCACTTTTAATATCTTAAATAGATAACTATCTTAGCATTTACTTTAGATATTAAATCTGAGGTGTTTATCTTTCCCTTACTGACTAAATTGTACCACTAGCAGTTTCTAGCTTTTTAGTACTTTCCTTAAGAGCTACATTAAAGCTTAATATGGGGTCAGTTTTCCCAAAATTATCTTTCCTAGGAATATCCAATTCATCAAAATACTAATCCGAAAAGTTGACTCACTAATTGGATTTAAGTGCCACAGGACTTTTCAACACATTATTTTAATCAGTTTGTTGGAAAGATCAATTTTCTTATGGTTAAATGCATACAGAAATGAAACAACTAAATGAGTTACATGGGAAGGTTGGCACATCTCATTCCCTAGAGATCTTTAAGAGCGGATTCTTAATTGTGTATCCGAAATGGTTTGAGGTCTTTAAATGAAATTTGTCTGGAAGCAGGAAGATGGGATACCTATCCAGGCCAGTGTTTCTGGATCCCCATCTTATGTTGACATTAATGTTCTAATGTTTAGTAGCTGGTGTTTGAGCTGAGGCAAGAAGTCATCCCTTTTTTCCTTTTAAAATTATTGTTTATTTAGTGCCATTTAAAAATAATGAGCAGAGTAGTTTGTTTTAGTTATGGTTGAGCCTTGAAAAGACAAGTGTTTTTTTTTTTTTTTTTGCAGTACGCGGGCCTCTAACTGTTGTGGCCTCTCCCATTATGGAGCACAGGCTCCGGACGCACAGGCTCAGCGTCCATGGCTCACGGGCCTACTCGCTCCGCGGCATGTGGGATCTTCCCGGACCCGGGCACGAACCCATGTCCCCTGCATCGGCAGGCGGACTCTCAACCACTGCGCCACCAGGGAAGCCCAAGACAAGTTTTTTTAAAGGTGGCCCTGTAGGCCTTTTTGTATTGACTGCTATTAAGGACTATAGTGAATGTAAACTGTATTCACTATAGTGAATGTAAACGCAGGTTTTTAAGTTTAAAATTAAAGTGTTGTAAAAGGCTACAGTTCGTTTGAAGTGCAGGTGTTAAAAACTGAATTTTGCTCTTCGTGCTTATGTAACACCTCCCACCCCTAGCATAGCGATGTTCGGATTCTGAATAAAAGGCTTACTCAGGCTGTAATATTTGTATATGTATGTATTTTATTTTCTTTTTCTTCATATTAGTCATTGTGGTTAGGTTATTTATTGGTAGCTTGTGAGTCACAAGTATGTTTCTCATTCTTTAATGAGTCACCTAGCTACATACAAGTTTATTTTCTTTCCTTTCTAGATCTTTCACCTGAAAATAACTATTTTACTTACTTGGTAGGTTAAATTTTCAGTTTATACGTTAATTTTTAGAACTGTAAATATCAAAATAATACTCAGAAGAAGGTTCATTGATTTAGAAAACTTTTATTAGCACCTGCTCCAGTCTAGACACTATGCTAGGCTCGGGTATTCAGTGACTCTGTATATCACATAAGGAACTTAATTTGGGGACAGGACAAAAATAAACAACTGCATGCAGAGGCATGTTACAGGTCCTATGATGGAAGTATATGTATATATCATCCACAGTTGAGGCCCAGAGGGTGGTGGGCATTTGGGTACCCCTTGAGCATCATGTGGATAAGTTGGTGAACATAGGCGAGGTTATTATAGTGTTCTGGATTGCAGCTCTTTGAACAACTGTACCTAGATAGTTTATACCTCTTTGTTGGAATGAGGTACTTAATCTATTGGATCAGAAACAGAACTATATTGGCCCTGTCCAGTTCAACATTTGTATTGAAAACTTTGATAAATATGTGCTTTAAAAGTAGGTCTAGGGGGCTTCCCTGGTGGCACAGTGGTTGAGAGTCCGCCTGCCGATGCAGGGGACACGGGTTCGTGCCCCGGTCCGGGAAGATCCCACATGCCACGGAGCAGCTAGGCCCGTGAGCCCTGGCCGCTGAGCCTGTGCGTCTGGAGCCTGTGCTCCGCAACGGGAGAGGCCACAAGAGTGAGAGGCCCACGTACCGCAAAAAAAAAAAAAAAAGTAGGTCTAAAATCGGGTGTCAAAAGTTCCTAGTTTAAAAAAAAAAAGTTCCTAGTTTATGGAATTAATTATTCTAAGCTAGATATAACTTTAAGTAATAACTTTATTCTCTTTTATACAAAGATTCTGATGTATATATGTTGAGGCTGGCAACAACAGAACATCAAGATACATCAGCGTTACCGGAGAAGGCAGTATGATTCTTGGGCATTTTGAAAACTATTTGTGAAGGGGCTGTTATTTTCAGTTTCTTTCACATAAGCTATAAAGGAATCTGGCAGCTCATGAGCTTCTAAAAATGAGAATGCATTATTTCAAAGTGAGCTGATGTTGCATTCTGGAGTATTTAAAATTTGGTGCTAATTTGTGAGTCTGTAACAGAACTGTCGAGTGCAGTAATCAGTACGTGATCTTACTAGCTGTGTGATCTTGGGCTAATTACTTGACCTTTCAGAGTCTCAGTTTTTTCAACTATAAATTGTTAGTAGCACCTACCTTCACACAGGAACTGGAACATAAAAGGAAATTGCCAAAGTGACATGGGAATAATAATACTTCAGGTATTTGTATCTATTAAGATCAATTTCGTTTGAGCTGTAAAAATAAAACTGCTTCTTCAACCTTAAATACGGAGAACATGAACAAAACTAATGTAGAAGAATGACACAAAATTTATGATGCATTCCATATTTTTTGCAAATGAGAAAAAATGTGGAGGAGTATGGTAAACAGTGATTATAGGAAGAGGGGGTTGGGTATATGATGGGGAACTTAAAATTTTAAATTTACACGTTATTTAACATTGGAATTGTTAACAATAAAAAAGTATATTCTTTTACAATAAAAAAATAAGTTTTTGAAATAATGTTTAGAAAACACTGTTTAAAAAATAACTTAAAAATATAAGAACAAACCTTGCCATTTTCCATCCCTCACTGGTGAGGGGTAGTGTGAATTGGGGGTGATTATTCTTTGTTCTCCAAAAGGACTTGTCAGAGTCAGAACCTCCCACTGTGACCCAGTGACAAAAAAATAGATGAAGTACTTCTTTCCCAGATCTGTTTCTCTACCATTTGTATGCAAGATGGTGACCTCTTTGACTAGAGTCCCATACTGTTAAATTCCTTTTCACCTATAAATCAGCTACCCGCACCAACGGCCTTTTCTCAGTCATTGTGATTCTTATGCCCTATCCCAGTGTTCTCCAAAGTGTGATTTGCTCAAGATTACCCACTGAAGGAAAGAAAATAATTAAACTTGTTTCTTTCCTTTCCTTCCTTTCTTTTTGATCTAAAAGTGTAAGCAAAAATTTGAGTTTTTCTAATAGTTAATTTATAGATAAACACTGGGCCTATCACTTGGATTGCATCTCAGAAGGTCACATGTCACCTATAGCATGTGAGGCCTCTGAAGGAAGACTGCAGGATTCCAGTAACACAAAGGAGCTAACACTGGTACCCCAACTCTCTGGTTCACTTTCAGCATATTGTAGCCAATTGAAGTTTACTGTGCCTGGCTAACTGGTTTGGGGGGATTATATTTATTAAAATAACAGACTGACCCTCAGAAAATGGACAAAGGATTTCTATCAAGAGACTATAGAATGAAGATAAAACTTAAAACATACGCACAACAAGAAAATGTTAACACTGACACTTACAGTGTGGGATCTTTGTATCAGCCATATTATGAAGTGGTGGTGGTGGTGGTGGTGGTGGTGGTGGTGTTTTAATGATAATCCAATCAGATCTGACAAGATTTCAGTACTCCCCTAGCTAGATAGAAATTATCAGGAAAACTGTGTGAAGTATGGATTTGCTATTGCTAATTATGGATCATTATTGCTAATTATGAATCTCTCCCCAAGTTTATATTTGCCTAAAGCTAATATTTACATGTATATAATTTTAAAATAAATAAAATATATACATATTGAGGTGCATACTCCCCATTTTCTTTACTGGTAAAGTAAATCAAATTATCAAAAATGTTTGTATGGCTTCCCTGGTGGCACAGTGGTTGAGAGTCCGCCTGCCGATGCAGGGGACACGGGTTCGTGCCCCGGTCCGGGAAGATCCCACATGCCGCGGAGCGGCTGGGCCCGTGAGCCATGGCCGCTGAGCTTGCGCGTCCGGAGCCTGTGCTCCGCAACGGGAGAGGCCACAACAGTGAGAGGCCTGCGTACCGCAAAAAAAAAAAAAAAAAAAATGTTTGTAGATAGCTGCTCAACCCTATAGTTGATACATTAACTATCTGTAGCTGTCATTATTAAGCGTATATATGAGGTTAATGTCTGTCTATTAACCCTATAGTTTATATATTTAAGTATTCTCTCCTTTTTGAAACATGTTACTTCCTTGGACCTCTAATGCCATTCATTTAGTTTTTTGGTTTTTTTTTTTTAAGTCTCTTCTTCTCTCCCACCTAGAGTTCTGTCATGATCTTCAGCATTTCTGAAGGATAGTAAACAATAGGTATAAGTGAGATTTGCCCCCCAAAAACTGATTTGTGTGACAAAACCAAGAAGTAATTCCAGATAAGTTGTTTTAAGATTGTTTTAGGCAGTGCTGATTTTGAAATGTGTTTATAACCCCTACGTCCTTACCTTGAGTAGTCAATTTGAAGAGGCCAGTATTGGATAAATTCTGCTGTATTTGATAAGAAATGGATAAATTCTGCTGTATTTGATAAGAAATCAACCCTAATGTTTCATAGTCAAATTTTGTGTATCTGTTTTTTTTTAATCTCTTTACAATGCATAATACCCACTGTAGGTTTACAGTGTGTATGTGATGATATACCACATTAAAGAATAAGGCAGTACGCAGTAGTGCATTATTTTAGACTGTGAAGCTTACTTCCTTCAAGTACTGAAACTATTTTGACAACTTTAACAGAATCTTTGAAGCCTGTTTTTTTACATTCTTCCTTTTTCTTAATGGCACAAGGCCACTATTGTGAACGTCTATTACTGTGCTAGATTATAATGTGTTGTTTGCCACTTTCATGTTTTTGTTTGTTTTGCTTTGTTTTTTAATATATATTCTTCAGCAGTCAGCTGTTACTTAATATAACAGTTGTGCCTACTTCTAATAGTTCCAACAAACTTTTGTTTAGTTTGTCGCTTCTTATGTAATATAGACATGAAAACTTACAATCAAGATTGATAGAACTGCAGATAACAGAAGTATCCCTGTGGTTATTAGGGAGGCTCTAAATAGTAAACCGTATGGCACTCATGTTGGAAAGATGGTATTTTATTCCTTCAGATAACTGAGTACTGTTTGTTTTTTTCCCCAAGTGGCGTGGGGTTTTTTGTTGTTTTTTTAAAATTTATTTTATTTATTTTGGGCTGTGTTGGGTCTTCATTTCTGTGCGAGGGCTTTCTCTAGTTGCGGCGAGCGGGGGCCACTCTTCATTGCCATGCGCGGGCCTCTCACTGTCGCGGCCTCTCTTGTTGCGGAGCACAGGCTCCAGACGCGCAGGCTCAGTAGTTGTGGCTCACGGGCCTAGTTGCTCCGCGGCATGTGGGATCTTCCCAGACCAGGGCTCGAACCCGTGTCCCCTGCATCGGCAGGCGGACTCTCAACCACTGTGCCACCAGGGAAGCCCCAAGTTGCATGTTTTATAATTGCTTCAGTAATTCATTCATTATATCATTTGTTTAAAAATTGAAAAAGCCCACAAACTTGATAGCCCACTCAAAATATTTTTATAATATACTTTATATAAAGAATGGTGATTTTTACATTTTTTTTTCCTAAAGGCAGTTTACGTTCAAAGTAAACAAATGAAATTGAACGGTTGACAGTTCCTAATAGATGACATAAAATCTTTTGTGCTTATTAAGGCATTTTTAATATCGAGGCTCTACTAATTTTATTTGTGGAGTGGTTCCTTATATGCAGGGGGTAAAAGGGTGTTTGGAAAATGAAAGAGGTATAAAAAAACGCTGTGACAGTGTGTTTTGGGAGGTGTTGGTAATAATAAAAATAGCTGACTCAGCTCTTGAAAAGATATGTTTAATTTACTTCATCCATTTCTCCTACTATAAAGTAGTTCCCAGGAAGCTCCCAGGAGCTTCCACCATGGATTTTTTTTTTTTTTCCTGCCATATGGTCTATAAAAACCGAAGGCTTTTAGTTGCCTGTTATACATAACAAGACATAGTGACATATTTGTTTCAAAATGTAAAACAGACTTTAATAGGATCTTTTTATGGCAGCAGTCAAGCTGTAGTCTATACACAATATAGTATTAAGCCATCTTAACACACAGTGTCAGTTAAAATCATGTTAGACTTTTTCTACAAAGTGGAATTTTATCCTTCTATTGGCAGTTAGCTTTTTCAGGTATTCCAGTACCTCTTGTATTGAGTCTAATTATACACACACGTATACACATAAAGACTGCATAATCTTTTACTAGTTTTAACTAACAAGTTCTAGTCTGACCCTTTTTCATAAATTTGACTCTTTTTAATTTTGTTTTAATGTTTTTTCTTCTGAATTCATTCACATCAACAATAGGGATAGATAGATATAGATGAGGATATAGAGATAGAGATATTAGAACGAACTTATTTTACCAAGATCTAAGTCTGCTATTCTATTAATAGTATATAGCTGCTAGAAATAATATGGAAAAATACTGAGATTGGAAGGGCAAAAAAATTAATTATAGGAATCTTCTATATCTAGTTAAAGCCTACCTTCTTTCTGATTTATGCAGTAGAGCAATTTGTGATAGCAGAAGTTTAGCTTTGGCCCTAGCTTAGAAGTATGTCAGGTTTTCAGAAGTTCTTTTGTCAGTTGTTTAGTACTGGAAACAATGTTTAAACTAGTGGTAGTTTTCTAGTCTAGCTGTTGAAGTATTTTAGCACATAATATTGAATTAATGAACTAAAGGTAGTCTTAGTTTCAAGTTTCAGGTTCTGGATAAAAGGCATCATCTGGTTACTTCTGAGAGAGGAAGAAAAGAAAATTTTGTTTTCTTTGATTGGACTGTTAGCTAGCCTTGGGCAGTGTATTTGACCACATTCCAGCTTCTTTTTGGAAGGACACTCGCTTAGTGCTCAATCCTTAAGAGTAGATGTGTTTAACGTGAAGTTGGCTTGAAGAAAACTTCCTTATAATGGAAGGCCTCTTACTAGGGAGTCCAAGGGGGTGAGATAAGAGAACCAAGTGAGTCAGGGACATAGCTGGACTGTCTCAGGGTGGGGCTCTAGTAGGGGCAGGTCAGATTACTCCATGAAGCAATACACTGATCAGTAAGGAAGAGAAAACCTTCCTCATACAAACATGTGAGATAAGCAGCAGAATTCTCACAAGATCTGAATTATATACTCAGGTATCAAGCTTACCCGTGCAAACAGATGAAGCAATGGTAGGTGGCAGTCATACTGAAGAAAGATTCCCAGTTTTATCAATAAACTGAAGCCTCTTGATCCCCTCATGTCTCAGAGGAGTCTTATTTTAGTTCACCAACCACCTCTTTTACCATAATAAATTTTGAGTTTCTTCAGTACACAAGATTTTTAGCTAGATATTAGGTGATAGGTTTAGTGCAAAAGATTTATGAGAGTGCAAGAGGTATGTGTACTGTTGATTTTTTTTTAAGGTAGTTGGTAACAGACATTATCGAACTCCAGGCAGTGTAGCAAAGTGAAAATTTTTCTTAGTTCACCATTTTTCACCTATTATCTTCATTATGATTCTTTTCCAACCCAAATGTTTCTTGAAATGGATTGTAGTGTTCTCCTGTGTAAAATAAGTATTGTTAGATTTCTGGAATCTTGTCAAATCGCACCACAACTACTGAGGACCCAGTTCCTTATCAGAATGAATAGACTTTTTCTTAGGAAAGTTATATCTTGTTGTTGCTTTGCTTTGTTTAGATTCTGGTCGTCCATCTTGCAGGATTTTAAGTAGGGACTTGAGCCATGAGACCATAACACAAAAGTTAACTGGGGCTTATGACAGCAGGTAAACAGGGAGTCCAGGACAGATTTTCCTAATCCATTTTTGCCCTTTCTGTTATGCCAGCTGCCGCAGGAAATCAACTCTCTCCCAGTTGTCACTTTGGCATTTTTCTTCCTTCCTTCTCTTTTCACCTCACTTCTACAGCTCCAGTTACCACCTGAGAGGTTTTTTTTTTTAATAAATTTGTTTATTTGTTTGTTTGTTTATTTATGGCTGCGTTGGGTCCTCGTTGCGGTGTGCGGGCTTCTCATTGCGGTGGCTTCTCTTGTTGCAGAGCCC
This sequence comes from Monodon monoceros, assembly GCF_005190385.1. NCBI lineage: Eukaryota > Metazoa > Chordata > Mammalia > Artiodactyla > Monodontidae > Monodon > Monodon monoceros. The sequence goes on from NW_021703772.1 coordinate 93,170,781, forward strand.
AGGCTCTAGGCGCATGAGCTTCATTAGTCGTGGCACGCAGGCTCAGTATTTGTGGCACACAGGCTTTGTTGCTCCGTGGCATGTGGGACTTCCCGGACCAGGGCTCCAACCTGTGTCCCCTGCATTGGCAGGCGGATTCTTAACCACTGTGCCACCAGGGAAGCCCCTGCGAGTTTTAATTAATAGTTTTACATGGGGAATTGCCTTTGGCCAACTGAGCTGCCATCATACCGACATCACTCTCCAAGATCTGAAAGTTAAATCTTATCCTTTTCCACAAATGTACTATGACACAAATAATGAATTATCTCAGAATTTGAGTGTCTGGTGTTCAAAATTCAAGTTTGTTATAGAATTAAACTGGTCAGGAGATGCATTTATTTTATTCTTAGTATATATTAAGCTTCATATAGATATTCTTAACTAGAATTACACAGTCCAATAGGCTATCTGTCACAAATCCAATGACAGTGTGTACTCAGAAACTATAGACAATGAGGATTTAATCGCAGCACCCTAATGTCCTCTTATTACCTTGAAATCTTTTCAGTTGACATTCTATTATTTAGTTCCATTACATACCAGTAATTGCATTTACTGAAGCCAGTGTTTCTCCTTATAGGAAATGCTGATCTTAGTAAATTTCAACCATAGACAGGGAAATGTTCTTTAATAAATAATTGAGGACTTCCCTGGTGGTCCAGCAGTTAAGACTCCAAGCTCCCAATGCAGGGGGCCTGGGCTCATTCCCCGGTCAGGGAACTAGATCCCGCATGCATGATGCAACTAAGAGTCTACATGCCACAACTAAGATCCCACACATGGCAACGAAGGTCCTGCTGCTGCAACTAAGACCCGGTGCAGCCAAATAAAATAAATAAATATTAAAATAAAAATAAAATAAAAAAATAATTGAAAGACTTTTTCACAGTTCAGTGCTGGTCCTGTTACCTCTGATGTCTAGAGTATTTTATACATGGTAACTAAATTATGGAATCTGGAAAATCATCTCCTCAAGAAATCTCACAAGGTGTGCTACATAGTAGCTTAATGTAAGTAGGTTAAAGAGACTGGCTTTATCTCAAGTGGCTTACTATGTTAAAGAAGAGTTTAATATATTCAGCTTCACAGTTGCAACACCAAGTGAATTCTCACACCTCTGATGAGATGATTAAAGTTGGACATTTTTTTCTTTCGACAGCATTAACAAAGAGAGCATCATAGATGTGGAAGGTGTTGTGAGAAAAGTGAATCAGAAAATTGGAAGCTGTACGCAGCAAGATGTAGAGTTACATGTTCAAAAGGTAATTTTTTTCAAAATATAAAATTGTATACAGAAATAGATGAACTAGTTCTTATCACTAGTCACATCAAGTCTATATGTTCTTTTTTTTTAATTAATTAATTTTTGGCTGCATTGGGTCTTCGTTGCTGTGTGCAGGCTTTCTCTAGTTGTGGTGAGCGGGGGCTATTCTTCGTTGTGGTACACGGGCTTCTCATTGCGGGGGCTTCTCTTGCTGTGGAGCACGGGCTCTAGTCTAGGCGTGCAGGCTTCAGTAGTTGTGGCACGTGGGCTCAGTAGTTGTGGTTTGCGGGCTCTAGAGCGCAGGCTCAGTAGTTGTGGCACACGGGCTTAGTTGCTCCGCGGCATGTGGGATCTTCCGGGACGAGGGCTCGAACCTGTGTCCCCTACATTGGCAGGAGGATTCTTAATCACTGTACCACCAGGGAAATCCCTATATATTCTTAATAATTAGAGTTGATGTAAAATATTGAGATTTATAAATTGATTACTGACTCAGTTAGCTTTTGTTATATAACAAACCACCTCAATACTTAGCGACTTAAAACAACAAAAACATTTATTTGCTCATGATTCTGTGCAATTTGGGAATGAGGGTCAGCCTATCTGGGATGGCTCATCTGCACCACATGACATTGCCTGGGGTCACTGATATTTCTGGGACATCTCCCCATGGCCTCTCCTCATCCAGCAGGCTTGCCCAGGCTTGCTGACATGGTACATCTACCATAGTCACATACGGAAAAGTATAAAACACATCTAAAAAGCTTTATTCACTATTATGAACCTATTTTGCTGTGAACTTTCTTTTAATGATGTACTTCTGAAGGTTGATTAGTTATACTCTTAATCATTATATTTCCTTATAATCATTGTATTTCTAATATTTTACAGTATAAAGAAGTCAAGAGACAATACTATATTGGACTTACATCCCAGCAATAACTTTTTCATACAAGATTTATCCCACATCATTTTCTTAGACATAAAAACTAAAAATGCTCACCATCATTGACCTTTAAAATCTTATAAGTGAACTCACATGTATTTAATACTATTGAAATAATCCTGCAATTTTGAACCTGCAGTCTCAGATCCAGGTCTAGTTTATATCTATAATATTCATCATTGACTTTCTCTTACAGAGTAGTCCTTTCCCACCCTTACCCCTGTGTGTGTGTGTGTGTGTGTGTGTGTGTGTGTAGGCACGCGTGTGAGCGAGCACACATATAGGGGATAGAACAGAGAGATGCAGAAAGACAGATTCATCCATACACAGTAATTTGGGAGTAAGGTTGTATTTAATTGAAATTGACTGTCTTGGAACTCTTCAAGACTTAGAAAATCTTGTATTTTTTACCGACCTAAGTTGCCAAATTACTTTGTTCTCTTTGTGTAAGTCTTATTTCAAACTAACCCTACCATGAAGTCTGCAACGTAGTAAAGGCAAACTGACCTAAAGGTGTGCTGACCAAAAAAAAAAAAAAAAAAACCCTATCTTCGAATAACATGTTTTTCAACACTTGAATAAATAAGATTTTAGTGAGTAGAGCAAGTAAATGTATTTTTTTTTTTTTAGATGTTGGGGGTAGGAGTTTATTAATTTATTTATTTTTGCTGTGTTGGGTCTTCATTTCTGTGCGAGGGCTTTCTCTAGTTGTGGCAAGTGGGGGCCACTCTTCATCGCGGTGCACGGGCCTCTCACTATCGCGGCCTCTCTTGTTGTGGAGCACAGGCTCCAGACGCAAAGGCTCAGTAGTTGTGGCTCACGGGCCTAGTTGCTCCGCGGCATGTGGGATCTTCCCAGACCAGGGCTCGAACCCGTGTCCCCTGCATTAGCAGGCAGATTCTCAACCACTGTGCCACCAGGGGAGCCCAAGTAAATGTATTTTTAAAATATTCTAATTATCTAGTGTTTGGTTCAACCTTAATAAATGTTAAATATAAAGCCTAAAGAGCTTACCCACAAATTTTGCCTGAATAAAAATAAAGTATCTCACAAAGCATAAAATATTGTATACTAAATAGAATTTTATAATAAGCAGTGACTCTCTTTTATCATTTATTTATTCAGCCAGAGTTACTGAGTGTATACTTTGTGCCGAGCACTATGTGAAGTTCTGGGGATGAAAGCGCTCACGACCTAATGAAGGAGATGATAAATTTCTAGTAGTTAGAAAAATGAAAGAGGTAGCTGTCCAGTTCTCCAACTTTGCATTGGAGATCAAGTTTCTGTTAACTCATCAAAGGGAAGCATGACAACTTAGGTATAGGGGGTGGTGACAAATAATTCTATTTTAATGCTATGAAGAGGACTAGGGTATCCTTCTGATACCTTTTCTTCAAGTGTCTGAGCTGAATGCTAAATGTGATTTACCAACTGGAAGAATATAATTTCCTTTCTGGAATTAACTAAATAAGGTCTCTTTCCCTCTTGTGCTTTAGCAGGTTTTCCAGGCATAGTTGGGAATAACTAATAGGGTAACATGTTTTTTTAAGAGAGACTAAAAAAACCCAAGCTCATTCTTTATGACCTAACTGCTTTTTTTTTTTTTTTTTTTTTGCGGTACACGGGCCTCTCACTGTTGTGGCCTCTCCCGTTGCGGAGCACAGGCTCCGGACGCACAGGCTCAGCGGCCATGGCTCACGGGCCCAGCCGCTTCACGGCCTGTGGGATCTTCCCAGACCGGGGCACGAACCCGTGTCCCCTGCATTGGCAGGCGGACTCTCAACCACTGCGCCACCAGGGAAGCCCCCTAACTGCTTTTTAGCACTAAAATGTGCAGTTAGTGTGAGTTAGGGATTTTAACACCATAAAGGAACACTTTCTACAGCAGCTCCCATCCAGGAGAGCAGCAGGAAATGAGCTATAACATACTTGATGAAAGAAAGCATTGAGGGATATTTAGAAAACGAATGAGGAAGGGAAAGAGAGGTACAGCAGAATTGAGCTGACTTTGGTCCTAGTGGTAGAAATGGCCAGATGCTGTTAACAATTATAATAACTTATTTGTTAATGGCTCTTTCAAACGAGCAAAGTGTTTTCTTATTCATTATTCCATTTGATTCTTACCGCAGACCTTATTTTACAGACGACTGTTGAAGCGCTAGGTAAAGTGATTTGCCTAACAACAGCTTTTATGTGACAAGGAGAGGCCTTAAGCCAGACCCCTCGACTCCAGTTATTACTTATTTAAGACATTGGTGTGCACCTTAGAGTTTACAAAGTATTTGTACCTATGTTATCTCATCTGACTATTCCAGCAACCCAGGGATGTACACAAGAAATATTATTATCCCCATTTTATAGGTGAAAAAAACATGTACCATCTTTGATTTTAGCAAGTAGTTTCAGTTAAAGATGTATGCAAACATTGTTTCTCATGTTAAGTCAACTGTAGATTTTTTTGAAACAAAAGATAACAGGTTTTGTGTGTTTCTTGATATTTTTGGTAATCTCTCACTTTCAGATTTATGTGATCAGTTCAGCTGAACCCCGCCTGCCCCTGCAGCTGGACGATGCCGTTCGTCCTGAGGTGGAAGGAGAAGAGGTGAAAACTACACTTTTGAAATAATGTGTTTCCTCTGTATGTTTAGTTTGCAAAACATTGAAAACTTGATGTGGTACTTTTGTAGGAAGGGTACCTATGAATTGATTTGAGCTTCATTTTTATTTAAACGTACTCTTACATTAACAATTCTCAAACTTTTTGGTTTCAGGATTCCTTTACATTCTTAAAAATAATTGACCCCACAGTCTTCTGTTTTTGTAGGTATACCTATCAATATTTACAGTATTAGAAGTTAAAACAAAATTTTTAATATTTATGACATTATTAAAAATAATATAATTAGATTATGTGTCTGTGTATTCCTATATAAATAATAAAAACAGCAGTAACATTTTATGAAAAGTATTTTCAAAAACAAAAAATAATTTAGTGTCAAGGCTGACATTGTGTCACATGTCTACATTGTTGGTAATATCTGGCTCAATACACAACAATTAGATTTTCATATCTGCCTCTACATTCATTCTGTTGTGATAGCACACATCATGAAGCCTTTGGAAAATTTCTCAGTATAGTCAGGAAAAAATGAGAGTGAAAAGGTATTATTATGAAAAATAAGTTTGACTTAACAGACTCCCTTCTGAAAGTGTATCAGGTACCTTCACTGGTGCCCTGAAAATACTTTGAGAACCACTGTTCTATGTCAGCTTTTATCTGTTCCTTCACTCTTCAACTAGCAGGTAAAATCCAGGGATCAATGAAGGTGCTGGTTGTTAATTATTCTGATATCCCAATAATGAGTCAAGGGGTTTGGGGGCAGGAGGTGGAAAAAAAGCATTAACCTCAATTCATTCTCATTTCTCTTCTTTCCAGCTCTTCCTTTTAACATGGCTCCACTTCTTGTATCTTGGATCTTTGATTTGGGGGTATAACATGAACACACGTGAACACACCTATTCTTACTTAAAAATTAACATGGCTTCTGCAAGTGTTGTTTGTGTCCTTAAAAAACTTAGTAAAATCTGTTTTTTCATCTTTTTTTTAGGATGGAAGAGCTACTGTTAACCAAGATACAAGATTAGACAACAGAGTCATTGATCTTAGGGTATGCCTCATTTGTTTATTTAGTGACATGATTGTGCTGACATCAAGGTGGGCAAGGATACCATACCTGACTCAGGTTTATAGAAAAAATCGGCATTTGCCTGTATGTAATATGATAATACAAGAAGTAATTTACCTTTCTGACTGACCCTTCCCCTAAAAAGAATTGTAGGCAACAAGGACAGTTGAGTAATAGTTCACAAGATACTGACTTGCTTCATGTTAAAATGACAAAGGAACATGAAGCTAATAAATGGTCTTGCTTCCAGGTAGTACCTGTTTCAAACAAGGTAGTCAGCAAGTGAAAACATAACCATTAATATCACTACAAAATTGTGAAAGAAGTTATGTGTACATTTTAGAACAACCAGGTGGAGATTAGTAGTTAATGCCTCAACTCTTTGAATTTGATCGGAGCACAGAGTTAATAATAATAACAAAGAAGTATTTGGCCCTGGTGGTTTATATAGTAATCTCATAGGTCTTCTGTTTCCCTTTCTGGTTTGGTAACAAGTGAAAGAGTTCAGTGGTTTCATCATTGTAGTAAAACCAATGTCATCTCTCTTTCTTAATGTTTGACCATATCATCTCTTTTACTTAAATAGTCTACCTAAAACTTAAATGCTTTGTCACATTAAGAGTTCTTTCCAACCTTTCTGCCCTTATTGTACGCTCATGTTTCACCTGATTATTTGCTTTTTGTCTGCTTTTACCTTTTCCATTTTAATTTATAGTATATAGAAAAGGCTAGCAATAATCAAGTCCTTTTGGTACTGCCTAGAAACCTCAGGTTTTTCGTAATTTTGGCCACAGTACTTAGACATCCTACTGTATTTGCTATTTGCTCACACAAGTTATTGGTTGTGCCTCTAGAATTTGGCCTGAAGAGTATTTTTCTTTGACCCACATTTTTTTTTTAATTTAAATTCATTGCCATCATTGAAAAATGGAGGGTTTTCGCATTAAATCTAGATGGTTTTTCTCAAAAAGTTGGAGGTGAACCCATCAATACTGGGCCCATGTAGCAAAATTAGCTAGTACTCTATATTGAGCATTCTGTTCTCTACCGTGCCCTGCACCACCCAGGAAGTACCATTCATTCATTCCATTTGTTATTTGTCTGGCCCTTGTAAGCATTCACCTTTTTAACCCCTACTTTGACTTTACATTTTGGGAAGCATTCTATACATAAGTAGCTTGAAATCTTTTACACACCTTAGATTATGTCTAAACTACTATCTAATTTAACTCCAAACCAGTTTTTTTAAAAGACTCTCAGTTTAGCAAAGTCAAGAGTTGGAGAGGTTGGAAATAAAGGGCAAAATTTGCATTCTCCTTCTATAATATGAAAAATTCCAAGATATATCCTTATATTGATTGTCATGTAACCTAACTTTTCTCTCATATAGTGAATTGTTTTCTCTCTGAACTTTCCAGGCAGGTGACCTGATTAGAAAATACTCCATCTCAGTTAATGTGTCAAATTGATTTAATTAGTTTTTTTAATTGTCTTATAGACATCAACTAGTCAGGCAGTCTTCCGTTTCCAGTCTGGCATCTGCCATCTTTTCCGAGAAACTTTAATTAACAAGGGTTTTGTGGAGATCCAAACTCCTAAAATCATCTCAGGTATGCTTTAAGATATTTCTCTTAGTTTTTTAAAATAAATTGCTTTCCCCCAAGTTGATTCATATTAAGTTTTGGTTTTGGTTTTGTTTTTTTAATTTGAGACTCCCAAGTGTCCCTTGAGGTTTATTGCCATGAGACTATTTTGAAGACTATGCTATATAGCAAGCAATCACACATCACTAACACCAGTAATACTAAATCCCCTTATTTCAGGAGTCATTATGTGATAATGATTATAAAATGAAGCAATAACACATGAAGCAGTATTTTTATTAATGTAAGGTACACCAGAAACTACTTTCCTTATGTAGGTTTCTTTCTAATTGGTATTGCAGTTGTTTTTTGTATAAGCTACATTGTAAAATTACTAAATACTACAGATGGGAAAATCTCATTAATTCTCATTCTTACATGAGAAACTTATATTAATCATTCTTAACCATTTAACCTTTTTAGAGTTACTTAAATAACAAGAAAAAGTATGTTATAATTTAATTATAAATTAAAAATTGAACATTGCATTATTGAGAATTAGAAAATTATTAAGAATATCATATCTTTTTTCCTTTAAAAAATTTTTTTTACAACTCCAGAGTAGCTTTAATAGATTTGAAATTGATGCAGAAAGAGAGCATATATATCCAAAGAAGTAAAATGGAGATATAGCCAAAGAAGTAAGTCTGTCCTAAATATAAACTGTTTAGAATCAGGTATAAGACATATATAGATTATGGTTTCTCTGCAATTCTTGATTTTCCAGTTTTTTTTGTTTTGTTTTGTTTTAGTGAAGTACTTGAATCAGAAGTATAAACTTTTTACTGGAAGTTTGCGTTGATAAGCTTACAGTTAATTATAACGTGTTTGCATTTCAGCTGCCAGTGAAGGAGGAGCCAATGTATTTACTGTGTCATATTTTAAAAATAATGCATACCTGGCTCAGTCTCCACAGCTGTACAAGCAAATGTGTATTTGTGCTGATTTTGAGAAGGTTTTCTGTATTGGACCAGGTAAGGTTTTTGGCAGTTACGGTTTTCTCAAAATTCATTAATTGTACCATAGTAATGGTTTTAGAAACACATTTTACATAAAAACATTTTGAAAGCTTAAATCCTTTTATATGCTGACTACATAAACACTAGACTTTGAGGTAAAAATGACAAGGTACTTAGGTAGACATTCTAAATAATATATTTTGTTGTCCTTGATAGCTCCTTTACTGCTGTTGTAAGTTTACAAATGTGCCACTGTTTATTTCACTACCAATTTTATTGCAAAGCTGTTCTGTTTTACTATTACTGTTTATACTGTTCTTAGTATTGATAATATGCTAAAGTCCATTAGAAATTACTACAAATGTCTGATATTTAATAGATTATATTAACATGTTTTTTAAGATATAGTTGTTACAAGTCAAACATGGACACATAATCATGTGGCAGATTCTTTTTTTTAATTAATTTATTTATTTATTAATTTATTGGCTGCATTGGGTCTTTGTTGCTACGTGCGGGCTTTCTCTAGTTGCGGCAAAGGGGGGCTACTCTTCATTGAAGTGCGTGGGCTTCTCATTGCGGTGGCTTCTTTTGTTGTAGAGCACAGGCTGTAGGTGCGTGGGCTTCAGTAGTTGTGGCTCGCGGGCTCTAGAGCGCAGGCTCAGTAGTTGTGGCACATGGGCTTAGTTGCTCCGCGGCATGTGGGACTTTCCCAGACTAGAGCTTGAACCCGTGTCCCCTGTATTGGCAGGCAGATTCTTAACCACTGCGCCACCAGGGACGTCCGGCAAACTCTTTTATAAAGCTAGTTATAAGCAAAAACTAGCTTTACTTCATTCTTTAAAACTTACCAAATTACTTTATATATGTAAGTTTTTTGATAGCTTAATAAAAATTAAATACCTGCTAATAGAGAAACTGAGATCATTAAGTTTCTTAATTTTCTGAATTCAATAAACAATTATATGTTGAACACCTGCTGCATATACAGCCTTGCTCTAGGTTCCATGTACATAAGAGAAGAATCAACCAGCCCTTCTCAAATGTTAATGTGCACATGAATCACCTGGGGACCTTGTTAAAATGCAGATTCTGACCATTAGGTCTGTGGTGAGGCTTGAGATTCTGCATTTCTCACAAGCTTCCAGGTACTGCTGATGCTGCTGATTTGCAGACAGACCATGCTTTGAGTGACAAGGGAATAAACATTGTCCCTGCTTCCAAGACAGAATGAGACATGCATACGTAGAGCACTCACAGGGAGTAATCAAGTGATTTTCACAGCAAAAAATCAGATTGTGCTGTACAATCAGCAGATTGGCGTTAATTATATAGTGTAGATAGTGTAAAAAAAGGGAGAAGATGGAATTTGCTAGAGTCACCGTAAAAGAGAATTCATACTGAGGTAGGTTCTAAGGACAGAGTGGGAGATACAGACAATGGAGATGACATTCTAGTCAGAGGAAGCAGGATGAGTAAAGTGCATGGGAGAAAATAAAAATAAGACTAGTTAATATTAAGAAATGGGAAATACAGGGTAGGACTAAATTATGAAAGCATAAAGGTTTTAGACATTTTGTCATTTTATGTCTTATTACAGTAATCATTTGGGAACCATTTGTTAAGTTACTGAGGAAGGATGTGTTATAGGAATATCAGTCTTGCAGTGGTATGAAAAATGGAGCAGAGCTAGAGGCAGGAAGACTGGAAAGGAGGAAAGTGCAGTGAGGATAATAAGAACTGGACTGAGGTAATGGCTAGAGTGTGTATAATGTTACTTCATTTGCACAGATTTCATTTAGCTTGAGTCCAGTTTTAATAACATTGAGAACTCACTATATTGAATCTATTTTAATTATTGAGAAGGCACTTCAGGATCTTGCATTCCCTTGGGATTTTCACTAGCCTCATTTATTAATTTACATTTGTTACAGCTTTTACGTGACTGTAGGAATTTGTAATGATCTTGCCGTCCATGAGAATGCTGAAACAGATGTCTTATCAAAGATTTTTCCAACCCTATAATGAAAATGAAAATAGTGCCATTGGAGTACTAGTAAATAGGATTTGATATTTGAATCCCAATTTCTCCAAAATTTTAAACAACATGTACTATGCATTTCTTTTATGAATGTTACAGTATTCAGAGCTGAAGACTCTAATACCCACAGACATCTAACTGAATTTGTTGGTTTGGATATTGAAATGGCTTTTAATTACCATTACCATGAAGTTGTGGAAGAAATTGCTGACACTTTAGTACAAATATTCAAAGGACTTCAAGAAAGGTAAAAAATATATATTTTATAACCTTAGATGGGTATAATTTTCAAATTAGTTTAAGTTCTTCAAAATAAAGCAATTCTGAAATATGTAAACTAAGTTTTTATTGGGAACAGGGAAAAAAAGACTTGCCAGTTGGTTGATCAGTTAATTAGTGGAAAAATCCACACTCGAAATAGTAACTTCTGAATCCTAGCCAATTGGGACTACAGCTAGTTAACCTAATCTTCATGGAGAAGTTTACCAGATCGTGAATTGCCTAACTATATTTGTTTTTTCCTCTATATTGACATCCTGAATTTCTCAGAAATAGAGCATATGTTACTTTTATAGCAGTTTATTATTTGGGAGGTAGTGTGGGGTTCAGAGCTTGGATTCAGCTAGATCCAGGTTGTAGGATCAAATCCCAACTCTGCTATTATCTGTATGGGCGTTGTGCAAGTTAACTCTGCGCCTCAGTTTCCTCTGCTGTTTTAAGTGACGATAATATTACTACTTAACTCAGAGGTCAAGAGTCCCTTTAGTCTTTCAGTTTCTGATCTTTACTGAATCTGTGTAAATAAAGCCTGTGTCAGGAATGTTAATTCTTAGATCAATTAATATTTACAGTGAGTGCTCAGTAGAGATTAGAAACTAGTATACTGAAGGGACTTTCAGCTTATTTGGGCCTGGTGAATTGACACATTTATAGAAAATTATTAGGCATGTTCTGGGTGTTCAGAAAATGGAATTGTGTAAAATGTTCACTTCAGGTACACCCTCTAAACTGGCAGATAGTTTCTCGCTCAAAAGGACATTGAAAGTTGTTTACTTGTGATAATGTTTACAATAGAAAAAATAAAAGAAGATGGAAAGCAAGTTAACTGGGATCAAGAGAGTCTTTTTTTTTTTCTTTTTGCCATACTTGTGACAGTACTGCCAGTATTAAGTTGGATATAACAGATTTATCTAGCACTTTGATAGCTGACAAAGGACTGTATTTGAATTTTCTGTTTGAAGACCATTGATTTAACTATTAGTTGATGTATTTGGATATGCTTCATTAATACTTAAAGAGTTCAAAAATATTTTGAAACTTTTTTACGCCATTGCAAGTCTAATGAGTAATTTCAAGAACATAGAAATTAATCATTGATCTTATAAAAATACTGTAGCATAGCACCAGTATTTTCCAGGCATTCTATTCATTGCATTGTACCTTTGATGAATAGTTAATTGTAGACAGCCTTTTTTTTCCCCTAATGACACTTATTGTTTTCTTTCTGATTTTATTAATACTAGCAATACATATTTATTGCAGACAGCTAGAAATAAAGGCATAAAGTAAAGATTAACAGTCACCCATAATCCCACCCCCCAGAGATAACCATCATTAACATTCTGATGCATTTTTAAAAATTGAGGTGTAATTGACCTACATCACTGTGTTAGTTCCAGTGCACAACAGTGATTCCATATTTCTGTACATTACAAAATGATCACCATGTTATGTCTAGTTACTATCTGTCACCATACAAAGCTTTTACAATATAATTGACTATATTCCTCATGCTGTAGATTTTATCCCCATGACTTTTTTTTTGGAACTGGAAATTTATTCTTCTTAATCCCCCTTACCTATTCCAGTCATCCCCCAAACCCCCTTCTTCCACTGTGGTCTGCTAGTTCTCTGTGGTGTCTGTTTCTGTTTTGTTATGTTTCTTAATTTCTTTTGTTTTTTAGATTCCCCATATAAATGAAATCATATGGTATTTGTCTTTGCCTGACTTGCTTCGTTTAGCATAATACCCTCTAGATTCATCCATGTTGTCACAGATGACAAGATTTCATTCCTTTTATGGCTAAGTAATATCCCACTGTGTATATATACACTACATCTTCTTTATTCATCTGTCAGTGGACACTTAGGTTGCTTCCATATCTTGGCTATTGTAATCATAATGCTGGAGTAAACATAGGGGTGTATATATATTTTTGAATTGGTGTTTTTATTTCTTCAGAAAAATATCCAGAATTGGAACTGCTGGATCATACCTATTTCTGATTTTTTGAGTAACCTCTATACTGTTCTCTCTAATGGCTGTATCAATTTACATTCCTACCAACAGTACACAAGGGTTCCCTTTCCTCGACATTCTCACCAAAACTTATTATTTGTTGTCTTTTTGATAATAGTCATTCTGACAGGTGTGAGGTGATATCTCGTTGCGGTTTCGATTTGTATTTCCCTGATGATTAGCAACATTGAGCATCTTTCCATGTGTCTGTTGCCCATCTGTGTGTCTTCTTTGGAAAAATGTCTACTCAGATGCTCTGCCCATGTTTAAACTGGGTTTTTTGGTTTTTTGATGTTGAGTTGTATGAGTAATTTGTATATTTTGGATATCAACCCATTGTCAGATATATCATTTGCAAATATCTTCTCCCATTCAGTGGGCAGCATTTCCATGTTGTTAATAGTTTCCTTCACTGTGCAAAAGCTTTTTAGTTTAATGTAGTCCCATTTGTTTATTTTTGCTTTTGTTTCCCTTGCCTGAGGAGACAGATCCAAAAAAATATTGCTAAGGCCAATGTCATTGAACATACTGCCTATGTTTTTTTCTAGGACTTTTATGGCTTCAGGTCTTACATTTAGGTCTTCAATGCATTTTGAGTTTATTTTTGTATATGGTGTGAGAAAGTCCAGTTTAATTCTTTGACAAGTAGCTATCCAGTTTTCCCACCACAATTTATTGAAGAGGCTGTCTTTTCCCCATTGTGTATGCTTGCCTCCTTTGTTGTAGATTAATTGACCATATAAGTGTGGGTTAATTTCTGAGCTCTCTGTTGTCTTCCATTGATCTGTGTGTCCGTTTTTGTACCAGTACCATACTGTTTTGATGATGGTAGCTTTGTAGTATAGTTTGAGTCAGGAAGCATGATACCTCCAGCTTTGTTCTTCATTCAAGGTTGTTTTGGCTGTTCAGGTCTTTTCTGTTTCCATGCAACTTTTAGAGTTATTTGTTCTAGTTCTGTGGAAAAAATGCCACTTTTATTTTGCTAGGGATTGCATTGAATCTGTAGATTGCCTAGAGTAGTATGGTCATTTTAACAATATTAATTCCTCCAATCCATGAACATGGTATATATTTCCATTTGTTTGTATCATCTTCACTTTCTCTCATCAGCGTCTTATAGTGTTCTGAGTACAGTTCTTTTACCTCCTTGGTTAGATTTATTCCTAGATATTTTAATCTTTGTAATGCAATTGTAAATGGGATTGTTTTCTTAATTCCTCTTTCTGATAGTTAAATATTATTGTATAGAAACACAACAGATTTCTGTATATTAATTTTGTACCCTGCAACTTTACTGAATTCATTGGTGAGTTCTAATAGTTTTCTGGAGGCATCTTTAGGATTTTCTATGTATAGTATCATGTCATCTGAACCGGTGACAGTTTTACTTCTGTCTTTCCAATTTGGATTCCTTTTATACCTTTTTCTTGTCTGATTGCTGTGGCTAGGACTTGCAATTCTGTGTTGAATTAAAGTGGCGAAAGTGGGCACCTTTGTCTTGTTCCTGATCTTGGAGAAAATACTTTCAGCTTTTCACCATTGAATATGATATTAGCTTTGGGCTTGTCATTATGGCCTTATGTTGAGGTATGTTCCCTCTGTACACACTTTGTTGAGAGTTTTTATCATAAATGGATATTGAATTTTGTCAGGAGGTTTTCTGTATCTGTTGAGATGATAATATGATTTTTATTCCTCAATTTGTTGGTGTGGTGTATCACATTGATTGATTTGTGGATGTTGAACCATCTTTGCATTCCTGGGATAAATCCCACTTGATCGTGATGTATGATCCCTTTCATGTATTGTTGGCTTCAGTTTGCTAGTTTTTAAGGATTTTTGCATCTATGTTTATCAGGGATATGGGCGTATGATTTTCTTTTTTTGTCTGGTTTTGGTGTCAGTGTGATGCTTGTCTTATATAATGAGTTTGGAAGTGTTTCTTCCTCTGGAATTTTTTTTGAATAGGTTGAGAAATATATGTGTTAATTCTTCTTTAAATGTTTGATAGAAGTCACATGTGAAGCCATCTGGTGTTGGACTTTTGTTTGTTGGGAGTTTTTTTATTACTGATTCAATATCATCATAGTCAGTTGGTCCATTCATGTTTTCTGTTTCTTCCTGATTCAGTCTTGGGAGATTTTATAGGAGATTTTATAGGATCTCTAGGAGTTTGTCCTTTCTTCTAGGTTGTTCGTTTTATTGGCATATAGCTATTCATAGTGATCTCTTACGATCCTTTGTATTTCTGTGGTGTCGATTGTAACTTCTATTTCATTTCTGATGATATTGATTTGGGTTCTCTTTTTTCTTGATGAGTCTGGCTAAAGTTTTATCAATTTTATCTTTTCAAAGAACCATCTCTTAATTTCATTGATCTTTCCTTTCTTTTTTAAGTCTCTAATTCATTTATTTTTCACTCTGATCATTATTACTTTTTTCCATATAGTAACCTTGGGTTTTGCTTGTTTCTAATTTCTTCATGTGTAAGTTTAGCTTGTTTGAGATTTTTCTTATTTCCTGAGGTAGGCTTGTATCGCTATAAACTTCCCTCTTAGAACTACTTTGGTTGCATTCTGTAGATTTTGGATTGATGTGTTTTCATTTTCATTTGTCTCCAGGTATTTTTTTATTTCCTCTTTCATATCTTCTGTAACCCATTGGTTGTTGGGAACCATATTGTTTAGCCTCTATGTATTAGTGGGTTTTGCAGGTTTTTTTCCTATAGTTGATTTCTAGTCTCATTGCATGTGGTCGGAAAAAATGCTTGATAGAAATTTAATCTTAAATTTACTGAGACTTGTTTTGTGGCCTACCATGTGATCTATCCTGGAGAATGTTCCATGTGTACTTGAAAATAATGTGCATTCTGCTACTTTTGGATGGAATGTTCTATATATATATACATCTGTTATCAAGTCCATTTGGTCTAATGTGTCATTTTAAAGCCAGTGTTTCCTTACTGATTTTCTGTCTGGGTGATCTGTCTAGTGATGTAAGTGGGGTGTTAAAGTCCCCTACTGTTTTGTGTTATTGTCAATTTCTCCCTTATGTTTGTTAATACTTGCTTTATGTATTTAGGTGCTCCTATGTTGGATGCATATATATTTATAATTGTTAGATCTTCTTGTTGGATTGATCCCTTTATCATTATGTAATGTCCTTCTCATTTCCATTTGCATGGAATAATTTTTTCCATCCCCTCACTTTCAGTCTGAGTGTATCTTTAGATGTGAAGTGATTCTTTGAAGCAGCATATTTGTGGGTCTTGTTTTTTTATCCATTCGGCCACTCTGTGTCTTTTGATTGGAGCATTTAGTCCATTTACATTCAAAGTAATTATTGATAGGTATGTTCTTACTGCCTTTTTGTGACTTGCTTTCGGGTTGTTTTTGTATTTCTATTTTGTTCTTTCTTCTTTTTGCTTTCTTCTTCCCTGTGATTTGATGACAATCTTTAGTGTTAATATGAATTCCTTTCTCTTTTGTATGTGTGTATCTGTTATAGATTTTTGGCTTATGGTTACCATGAGGTTTATATATAGCAACCTATGTACATACATTATTATTTTAAGTTGATGATCTCTCAAGTTCAAATGCATTTCAACAACCCTGTGTTTTTACTCTCCTCCCCCACATTTAATGTTTTTGACATATTTTATGTCTTTTTATTTTGTGTATTTCTTAACTACTTATTGTGGATATAGATGATTTTACTACTTTTGTCTTTTAACCTTCCTGCTAGCCTTATATGTGGTTGATCTACTACCTTTACCATGTATTTGCCTTTACCAATGAGAATTTTTCTTTGTAATTTTCCTATTTCTAGTTGTGGCCTTTTGATTGTTTGTTTTTGGCTGCTCTGCGCAGCTTGCAGTACCTTACTTCCCTGACCAGGGATTGAACCCGGGCCCCCACAGTGGAAGTGTGGAGTCTTAACCACTGGACCGCCAGAGAATTCCCTAGTTGTGGCCTTTCTTTCCCCATTTGAGAAGTCCCTTTAACATTTCTTACAAAGCCAGTTTCGTGGTGCTGAACTCTTAGCTTTTGCTTGTCTGTAAAACACTTTATCTTTCCTTTAAATTTGAATGATAGCCTCCCTTGCCAGATAGAGTAGTCTTGATTGTAGGTTTATTAACTTCAATTACTTTAAATATATGGTTCCATTCCCTTCTGGCCTACAAAGTTTCTGCTGAAAAGTCAGCTGACAGTTTTATAGGAGTTCCTTTGTATGTATCTAGTTACTTTTCCCTTGATGCTTTTAATATTCTCTATCTTTAATTTTTGCCTAATTACACTGTGACTTGGTGTGGACCTCTTTGGGTTGATCTTATTTGGGACTCTCTGTACTTCGTGGACCTGGATATCTGTTTCCTTTCCAAGGTTACGGAAGTTTTCTGCTATTGTGTCTTCAAATGCATTCTCTGCCACTTTTTTCTCCTTCTGGGACCCCTATAATGTGAATGTTAGTCTGCTTGATGTTGTCCCAGAGGTCACTTAAACTGTCCTCATTTTTTTTAATTCTTTCTTTTTTTCTGTTCAACTTGAGTGGTTTAGACTACTTTGTCTTCCAGTTCACTAAATTGTTCCTCTGTATCAACTAATCTACTGTTGATTCCTTCTAGTGTATTTATTTGTTACTATATTCTTCATCTCTGTTTGGCTCTTCTTTATATTTAATAACTCTGTTAAACTTCTCATTGTGTTTATACATTCTTCTCTCAAGTGAATTGAGCATCTTTATGACCATTACCTTGATTTTTTTTCTTTTTTTTTTGTCACGCTGCATGGCTTATGAGATCTTAGCTCCCCAACCAGGGATTGAACCCAGGCCCCCGCAGTCAAAGCACCAAGTCCTAACCATTGGACCACCACCAGGGAATTCCCTACCTTGAACTCTTTATTGCGTAAATTGCTTATCTCCACTTCACTTAGCTCTTCTTCTGGGGTTTTATCTTGTTCCTTTGTTTTGAAAATATTCCAGTGTCACCTTATTTTGCCTGATTCTCTGTTCTTATTTCTATGTATTAGGTAGGTCGATTATGTTTCCTGATCTTGGAGAAGTGGCCCTATGTAGGAGACATCGTATAGGGCCCAGCAACACACTCACCTCTGTTCACCAGAGCGATATGCTCTAGGGGGTGCCTGCGGTATGAGCTGTGTAGGCCCTTCTGTTATGGCAGGGCTGACTTCTGTGGACATGCTGGTAGGCTTGGCTGGCCCCCAGCCCAGTTGGTTGCCAAGCGCTACGTAGTGCAGAGCCTGCTGGTTACTGGTGGGCAGCACAGGTCCCAGGACTGGTGCTGGTCCACTATTTGGCAGGGCCCAATCCTGGGCCCTCTTGTGGGCAGGGCCAGATCCTAGGGTGGCTGGCGGCTTGGGAGGAAAGGGGTCTACAGCTACTACTGGCCTGCTGGTAGATGGGGCTTTATCCTTGTGTGGTTGGCTGCTTGGCCTGGGGCTTCCCAGGACTAGTGCTGACTGGCTGGTGGCCGGGCCTGGTCCATGTGCTAACAGGCTAGAGGGAGGATTCCAAAATGGTGCTTGCCAGCACCAGTGTCCTCACGATAGAATGAGCTCCCAAAAAAGGCTGCTGCTAACATCTGTGTCCCCAGGGTGAGTCCCAGTTGCCTTCTGCTTGTTTAGGAGGCTCTCCAAGATCAGCAAGTGGGTCTGACCCTGTCTCCTTTCAGATTACCACTTCTGCCCCAGGTCTCAGAGCATGTGAGATTTTACATGCACCCTTTAAGTGGATTTTCTGTTTCCTGTGGGGGCTTCAGTTCTCCCAAATGCAAGCCCCACTGGCCTTCAAAGCCAGACATTCTAGCCGGCTTGTCTTCCTGGTGCAGGATCCCCAGCCTGGGGAACGTGATATAGGACTCAGACCTCTCACTCCTTGGGGGGAATTTCTGCAGTTGTGATTATCCTCCTATTTGTTGGTTGCCTACGTTGGGGGTATGGTTGTGGACTATGCCACATCTCTGCCCTTCCTACCCGTCTCTTTGTGGTTCCTTCTTTATATCTTTGGTTGTAGAAGATCCCTTCTGCTAGTCTTCTGGTTGTTCTCATCAATAGTCGCTCTGTAAATAGTTACTTTGGTGTGCCCATGGGAGGAGGTGAATTCAAGGTCTTCCTACTCTACGATCTTGGCCAGTCCTCCCAGCCTTTTCTTTTAACCTTTGTTCTCTGAAACATTTCAATAGAGTTTATTTTAAGCAACTTTTCATTCAGATAGTCAACAGAACGACAGATGTTTCCCTATAAAACAAAATATCTTTTGAAACTATAATGAAGGAATAGAGCTTTTCTCATTTTGTTTTTACATTTATAATTCAAGGAGGTTTGTGAAACTCATTTATTTTAGGTATTGACATCTTCGCTACTTAATATTGGAATATGAAATTTCCACTTTGGTTTTTGTAACAACAGACCAAGCATGAACTGGGCCCTTGGGATTAAAATCAAATCTCTACTTACAAATTAGAGATTCAGACACCATTATCACTGGGCTTTCTCAGTAGACTTAACATGGCAACTTGGAAATAAAAGTCTTCTTTCTGTCTTCTATATAGCATTTAGGAATTTTAAGTTTCTATGTCGGTTGTAAACTGGGTTATCTGGCTTTTGTCCTATCCCTCTCCTGTTTATCATTAGTACTTATCTCTCACAGAAGAATATACAAATGTATTTTAACACATCATTGACTCGGGGATTTTTGCAGAAACGAACGCCTGTGGCCAGCGATTTGTTATGTAAGTGAATATTGAAACACCCACGTTTGAGTAAATATCAACTTTTTTTGCACTTAATGTATTTTTTTAATAAATTTATTTATTGTTTATTTTTGGCTGAGTTGGGTCTTTGTTGCTGCGCGCGGGCTTCCTCTAGTTGCAGCAAGCGGGGGCTACTCCTCGTTGTGGTGCACAGGCTTCTCACTGCAGTGGCTTCTCTTGTTGCGGAACATAGGCTCTAGGCGTGCGGGCTTCAGTAGCTGTGGCTTGCAGGCTCAGTAGTTGTGGCACACGGGCTTAGTTGCTCCACAGTGTGTGGGATCTTCCCGGACCAGGGCTCAAACCCGTGTCCCCTGCATTGGCAGGCAGATTCTTAACCACTCTACCACCAGGGAAGCCCTGCACTTAATGTATTTATTTGAAAGTTTGTACATGTTTTACTAAAGCATTCTAATATTTCATTAGAGTGTGATAGGCAGTATAGCAGTCAACTCTGTGCAGGGGAGCAGAACATCTATTACAAATATACTGTGTTTCACTGCACTTTCCCCTGGAAGAGCAGTCTCTACACTTTCTGGCGGCATTTTTTTTTTAGTCCTGTGGGTATTATTTCCTCTAGAATATGTGCTTTTACCTGATAGTCAACAAGGTGGATCTTTGTGAGGGGCTCTTTTAGAAATGCCACAGAAAGACCAGGTACAGGACTACCACTACATTCACCAGAATGGTCACTTACCCATTCTCCAGCTACTGCTAACAAAAATTGCTTGTAAGTCATTTTATTCTGTGCATTAATGCTACAGTTAATTTTAAATGCATTGAGTAAACCACAATTACTCAAATAGAAACCCACTTTCTTATACCATTTTTGAGTTTTCCAGAGGATATTGAAGTTTGCCAGATACTGACCGGATTGATCAACTCCTTTAATATATTTATTATACTCTAATATTCAGGTGGGCTTAGTTATCTAATGGCCAGGTCTCCTGTCTTCCTTTCCTGTAGATGCTGTGTAGGCATCATGAATAGTTGTCACTGTGTGGACTAGCCTCTTGTCTTTCCGTAAGAAGAATCACTTCTCCCGTCCGTAAGAATGTCATTTCTCCCCCTGTAGATTTTTAGATTTCTCCTTTAATTGGTGTGGTAGACCACGATTCTCTCTTATAATCCCACAAACTCTGGTTTTATTTTTCAACAATATTTCAGATGTGGACACACTGTTTTAATAATTGTCTTGGTAAACATGGTGCCATGAACCAAGGTGATTGTAGGACCAATAATAGTTTCTTGCAGTTTCTTTCCTTCACCCATGTAAATCGCAAGGTTGCATATATATCCAGTTTCACTTTTGCTAACCATCCTGACCAAAGTTCCATATTTTGTAAGTTTTCCGTGATTATAGGTTTTGAATCTGAGTCGTCCTATCCACTTTATCATTGCCTCCTCAAGTGATAGCTCTTGTTAGGGTATATAGATCAATTGAAATTTTGGTAGAAAATAATCCAAAAAAGTTTTAACTTTTGAAATTCTGTCTGCAGGAAGTAGAGTTTCTGAGTTATTGTTAAAGTGAAGAAATGTCATTATTTGTTCGAACCTTCTTCTTGTCATAATCTTTGGAAAGATAGGTGTTTCAAGTAAGGGATCAGTCGACCAATATTCTTTCCAGTGTGACTTTCTTATTTGTCCCATCAAAATTATTAATCCAAGAAACTTCATCATGTCACTATTGGTTACATCTATCCATTTTAAAGCCTTATCATACTTTCTATATGATTTTTCATTCTGTGTACGATACAAGTTTGTTTGAGAAACAACCAGCTTGAAAAAGTTGTTACCAAAAATTAATTCTGTTATTTCACTAACACTGTGTGTTGTTACATTAATAGTTACATCTAACACATCTGTAAAATGTAATAATTTTCGTGAAATGTTGTCTTCAATCCACTCTTCTGTAGAAGCAAAGGAGCATTCTCTAGCACCTTGAGTTTCATTTTCACTTTCCTTATTAGGATCAATCACTAAGGTTTTTTGTCTTTTTGTTTGTCTGATATTCACGTTGTCTAAATCAGAACTACATTCTGAAGAACTGTTGTCTTCTGAGACACTAGTATATATGTCGCTCGGACAGTCAGAAAAAGTATCTGCATAAAATTCACTGAAAAATTCTTCACTCAAAATTTTGTGATGTATCATTTTTGAAAATTTTATGGTAATAAACTTGCATTTATAATATACACAAGGTTGGAACAAAAACCTAATGGAGCAAAATGTGAATGATAATGACAGTCATAAGCTGTCCTTGATCAATTTTAAGCTCTAACAACTCCGCACGGTGATGTTAATTGTATCACTCTCTAAAAACGTATTGATACGTCTCTGGTCAATGACATATGGGTAACAAAAGACGTATTAATACATCTCCGGTCAATAATGTATTAAAATATTGATATTCATATTTTTGTATTACCATTGATTAACATGAATAGGGGTTAGTATCCAAAGCAAAGCAATTTAAAAATTAATTATTGGGGTCATCTTAACCCTACTTATATCAAGATTTGAATAAATCAATGGCTAAAGTTTATTACTTCCATTAAAACTTTAAGACTAATCAGGAAGTAGTAGTGTTTTTATTTCTACTGTTTTCATAGAATGTAAACATACTTTTTTCAATTCTGTTAATCATGGAAAATTCTAGATCTCTTACAAAAGTAGATAGACTAGCCTAATGAAACCCCATATACTCATCACCCAATTCAACCATTGTCAGTCCATGGCCAATTTTGTTTTACCCATTTCCCCCCTGCCCTCTTATTTTGAAGCAAACCTCAGCTATCATTTCATCCATAAATACTTTAGTAAAAATATACCTTTTCAATCTTAGCATCTTCCACAGCAGCAGTTTAGTGCAGTAAACATTTGTCTTGTGCCTCCTGTTTAGAAGGTAGACAATAAACATACTATAGTGATTATTAAAATGAGAAAGAAATAGGCACTCTCCTAAACAAACTTATGGTATAATGAGAATGGGGGAAGATAAGTGTTCATTAATTTGGTCTTCCTTGATGATAACAAGTGTTATTAAAGTATTAAAAAGTCAGATTTTTTAATGCCTCATAAAATGGGTATTTTATGTTTCTAACAATGTGAGCTGATATGAATTATAAAAGTTTTTTATCCTTTAATGCCACTGTGATGACAAATGAGATTGAGAAATGGTGCTAAATATTTTTTAAGTATTTAAATTTCCTTATTTAACTTAATTTCTTGATAACAGTTTTTTTCTGGTACATACACTGTTTCAAAGCATGATTTTATGTGACATGAACAGATATTCAATACCTATCAGATATTTTTTCTTAGCTGCTGTTTCTACTACTGAAGAGCCTAAAAGTCCCTGAGGCAATTTTCTATACTGAGGCTGATTTTACATGAAAGAGCTTTGCTCTAAAAGCATTTCCTTTTGAGTTGTCTCTGAATTCAAAATTGTTATCAGTGGAACCGTGGAACTAATAGTATATAGGCTCTTGGGTCCATGTCACCTGCCCGCTTGAGTACAGGCTCCCGGGACAGCTAGGAGATCTGTGGCAATGAGCAGGTGCAGCTGGAAAGGGCATGTTTCTACCCCAGAACCTGTTCAAGTTGTCCTTTCCTTATCACTGCACATATAATAACTCCAATGAAATGTTAAAAATGTTGCTTCTTTGTTTAAGAAAAAAATGTGTATTGAGTGTGTGGAAGAAAAAAAGCTGTATGTTCCTTATTTCACCAGTATTGGTTAAAAAATTTTTTTACATTTATGTATTGCCACAGTGACCTCATGTGGGGAAAACATTTATTTCACACATTTTTATTAACTCTTAATCATTGTACAAATAGGTTTCAAACTGAAATTCAGACGGTGAATAAACAGTTCCCATGTGAGCCATTCAAATTTTTGGAGCCAACTTTAAGACTAGAGTATTGTGAAGCATTAGCTATGCTTAGGGAAGCCGGAATTGAAATGGGAGATGAAGAAGATCTAAGGTTTGTTTGTCTTTGTGATTTTTAAAACTTTAGTAATTAGATTTAAGATACAAAAGAATAAATATATTGATGAATGATGGATTTTTCACCCAGTTGATAAACTTCAATTTTATTAATTTTGGTATATAGTATCATGCTTGTTTTGTTCAATGTGTGATCTGAAATAAAATGTTATGTTTAGGGCTTCCCTGGTGGCGCAGTGGTTGAGAGTCCACCTGCCGATGCAGGGGACACGGGTTCGTGCCCCGGTCCGGGAAGATCCCACATGCCGCGGAGCAGCTGGGCCCGTGAGCCATGGCCACTGAGCCTGCGCGTCCGGAGCCTGTGCTCCGCAATGGGAGAGGCCACAACAGTGAGAGGCCCGCGTACAGGAAAAAAAAAAAAAAAAAAAAAATGTTATGTTTAATGTGGTTTGCCTAAGCTTCAGTATTTTTGTTTATAAACACCATTTTTGTGCATTTTCCCCCCTGCTTCATATTTCTAATGCTTTAAAGAAAATATAGGGCCTTTTGCCTGTGATTTTATCATCTAATATGTGAACTCTCTTTCTAAATCAGTGGTGTTAGAGGGCATAGACAACAGCCTAAATCTGTCCCCATACAGGATTAGAGTATGAAACTTTTAAAGATCTCTAAAAGTTATACAAGTCACTGATCTTTGATATAACTGTATTATATTATCTAAATTCAGATCAAACAATTTATAATTTTGAAATTAATTATATAGTTTAATAAAGATTAGAGATTTCTGTCTACTTATGTTTTATTCAAGGGTTCTTAAGTTAAAATATTTAAGCCAACACAATAATTCATATCACTATAGGAAGGAAGAGAGGGTTATTTTTTTTAAGGTTTTTTTAAAAACATATTTCACCCAAAACCCTTCATTTACCTTTATTTGTTTAACAAATATATATGTGTTTGTGTGTACACATATGTATATATATTGTTTTAATCATCCTGTACATTGCTAGATGACATTTTAAGGAAAACCATAAATTCTATAATTACTCTAAGTTGGATAATATTTTTGTAAGTATTTTGGAAATTTTTCTTAAATAGGATAGAACTTAAAGTAGCAAAGTCCTGGCTATAGAAATGTAATTGGTTTATATATATACACTGTTACATTTTACTTGGAAATACTGATTTTTGTTTTATAAATCTTTGATAAAGAGTAAAAAAGGAGAGACCATTTTGAAGTAGAACCATTTAATGGCAAGATAAGCCTATGTTGGTATGGTAAACTTTCATTATCTGTAATTGTAGGAAACTACTTCATGCTATTTGTGAATCAGTGAATTGCTAAATTCTATTTATTTAAATATTATTGAGCAGCACCTACTAACTGTACCAGGTGCACTCATAACTGGTTTCCAGTAGTAGTTGCCTTTTTAAAAAGGAGCAGAATAGACAACTATGTATTTTGGCTAAATTTTTTATCCTTTGAGAACTTCAAATAGAAGAGGTTCCTTATTAACTTAAAACTCTTTTAAGTTGCTGTTTGATCTTCAAATATCTGATTTCCTGTTTCTTTTTCAGTACACCAAATGAAAAACTGTTGGGTCGTTTGGTAAAGGAAAAGGTAAGGACTCTTGTACATGCTGGATTTCTTTTTATAAATTTGAAACATACCCTGGAACTAGAGAACAGTTGCAAGGGGGGCTAATCTTCCTAGAATGGTAATATTCCAGAATAAATAAAAACCAAGGGGGATAATATATTTTTTTTAATTCTTAGGAAAATAAAAAGTACTCAGACAGGCTTTGCCCAAATGGTATGATTAGCTCAGTATTTGATTTTTGTATAAGTTGTACTGAGGTACCTCTAAAGTGATGTCTAGGTCTGATTGTCAGATTAGTTAGAGAGGACCTCAAGATGATTTTAAATTATTTAGAAATGGTGTTCCCTGACTACCCTTGCTAATTCATGGGACTAGAGGGTGAATGAATTTCCTTTATGCCTCTTACATGAAAGCTACTTTCCTATCTCATTTTCTAAAATTCCAAAGAAGAGAAAAACTAAACTTAGTGTGATCTTTAAAGAAATTAAGAAAATTGTGTAATTGAATAAAAACAGTCCTTGAGCTCCTCCTGCTGGTTGCACTCAAAACTGTTCAACTGACTGGGGAACTAGCCTGTTTGTGAAACTGCATAGTACTGAGTTTATACCTTTAAAATGATGTTTCAG
The DNA here is from genome assembly GCF_005190385.1 of Monodon monoceros. NCBI lineage: Eukaryota > Metazoa > Chordata > Mammalia > Artiodactyla > Monodontidae > Monodon > Monodon monoceros. The sequence goes on from NW_021703772.1 coordinate 93,196,606, forward strand.
TAGGGCCATTTCTAATTTGTCAACTCTGTTGACATTCTCTCTATGCTCCAGTTTTAGGAAAAATGTTTAACATCAAAACAGTTGAAACATGACTGGTTTCTTTTTAACTAAATGTAGGTCACATATTCTTTCTAACAAAAGTATCATAATTTCATGTTAATGTTATTTATTTCAATTGTAGTTTTCATCTAAGAAAACTACCAAATTAGTATCTAAAATATTAGATATCTAAGTGAAAATTTAAATTACTGGGGGGAATAATCAAGGATTTTTTAAGATGAATATAGTAAAAGACGTCAGTTTTTCCCAAAATAATTTATAGATTTAATGTAGTTTTTGTAAAACCCAATGAGATTTGGGATAATTTAACAAAAATACTTATAAAATGCATCTGAAAAACTAAAGGAGCTAGAATTGCAATGCAAAAAAATGAAAATCAAAGAAGTTTATCACAGCATAATTTTCAATGGAGGAGAAATTGTAAAGATATTACATGTCCAAAAAAAGAAAACGAAAAATGCATATTTGAACTATGATCGAATAGTCAACAACTCCTAAAAATTAAGTATATTGGAAGAATTTATAACATGGCAAAATACTGTAGGATACAGGTGTTACTTGAAAGAAGCAGAATAGTTACTGTATATAGAGTGTAATTACAGTAATTTTGAGGAACAAAACATGTATAAAAAAAGACAGTTAATTGAAATGGTAGCCTTCTTTTTACTTTCATTAAACTTCTTAAAAATCTGTTTTAATCATATTTATTCTTTTTATAGTATGATACAGATTTTTATATTCTTGATAAATATCCATTGGCTGTAAGACCTTTCTATACCATGCCTGACCCAAGAAATCCTGTAAGTAATTTGATTTTAAATAACCTGTTTGGGGGAAGAGGGAAAACTTTATTGTCACTGTGTCAAGTTGTACAATGGGAATAATGGTTTTCATTAGTAACTTGCAGTTTTGATGGACACGTTTTTATACGTATTGCTACTAGTTTCTGTCAGGTCAAAATGATACTGTGAAATTTGAATATTCTAGAAAATTAGTCCCCAGAACCTGTATTAAAAATAATTTTCATGTGTTTCTTTTTTTAATTTATTATTTTTGTGGGGGGCTGTGTTGGGTCTTCTTTGCTGTGTGCAGGCTTTTCTCTAGTTGCAGCGAGCAGGGGTTACTCTTTGTGGCACCGCGTGGGCTTCTCATTGTGGTGGCTTCTCTTGTTGCGGAACACGGGCTCTAGGCGCGTGGGCTTCAGTAGTTGTGGCGCAGGTGCTCAGTAGTTGTGGCACACAGGCTTAGTTGCTCCGCGGCATGTGGGATATTCCCGGACCAGGGCTCGAACCCGTGTCCCCTGCATTGGCAGGCGGATTCTTAACCACTGCACCACCAGGGAATTTCCTCATGTCATTTTTAAAGATGTATGAGGAAGTAACACTATATAAACAACAAATACTATTAATAGATTTGAAGACTTTACCAAATCATTTTATTATTGACCTTGAACTAAGAATTCACATTCTATCCTGGTAGTTAATCTAAGTAATGTCTTGTGGCTTTTCATTGTTTTTCCTCTGCACTGGTTCCCCAACTTTAGTGGGCATCAGAATCACTTGGAGGGCTTTTAAACCACAGATTGGTGGGCCCCATCACCAGACTTTCTGATTAGTTGGTCTGGGGTGGGGCTTGATAATTGGTATTTCTGATAAGGTAATACTGAAGCTACCAGTCCAGGAATCACACTTTGAGAACCATTGGTTTATTGAAAGACAAGGAAAGAAGTTAAAACCTGATAAGGAATAGTTTGAGCTATGGTAAATTGATGTTCAATTTACTTTCCTTAAAATAATGGCGTTTTAAAAGTTAAAAAGACTAACACCTGTTGATAATTTGAAGTTCCAAAAGTGATCTCAAAATCATATCACACTTAAAAAATTTCAGATGATAAAGTGAAATAAGAATCAGCACTACTTCTTAAAAGAAGATATGTTCTGATTTGTTGTTGGAAGGTGTGGGAGAAGGGGAACATAAAATCTGATAGAGGCAAGGAAGAACTTATTATTCAACCCTCACTAGTTTAATCCTGTTTTAGAGAAACAAATCATGTTTATTGGAGCAGGTTCCATCATTAATTGTAGGAAAAAATGGACTTGCTCTTCATGCAACAAAGGGTGTTTTTCCACATATGTGTGATAGGGTGATAGCCACTTGAGTGGTATTTTTTTGTTTGTTTTTCCTGCAGAAACTCTCCAACTCTTATGATATGTTCATGAGAGGAGAAGAAATACTGTCAGGAGCTCAAAGAATACATGATCCTCAGCTGCTAACAGAGAGAGCCTTACATCATGGAATTGGTAAACAACTTAAATATATTGAGGAGGGCCATGTATATTCTGAAAACAATAAATTTTAAAACGCTTTAAAGAATTTTCGGAAACAGTCATTTGTTTTAATCTTCATTGTACAGTAATTGCTTTTGCAATTTTTTTAAGCTAAATAAGATGATAAATTATGTGGGGTTTTTTTTATGTTTGTTTTGTAGATTTGGAGAAAATTAAGGCATACATTGATTCCTTCCGCTTTGGAGCCCCTCCTCATGCTGGTGGAGGCATTGGTAATATTTCTTTGTATTATGACAATATTTCCAACCCAGATTTCATTTGTCAAAGTGTTCATTCAGTTCTAACGAAATTTCTTCAGCACTAGACTCCAAAAAGTAAATTCTGTATATTGTTATTGCTTACAAATAAGTTCACAAGTGCTAAGTGTAATACAAATTTGAATTATAAGAATTTTTTTAAGTGAGTTACGACTAAATGAAAATTTGATTTTGAGTATCCTCTTTTCTTTCTGTACCCATGAGTTCATTCAGGTTAGCCCAGATTAAAGCTCTCCCTCAGGTTAGTTCAGATTGCTGCTAAATGTTTTTGTTGAAATGTAACATTTCATTGGCTTTTAGAACCACTTCTAGAGTATATGTAAGATGCTGCTCTGTGATTGAAAATGAGTAAATATTTAACTTACTCAACTTTTGGACGTCCGTATCAAAAACTCTTAAGTTTTCTATTGTTTGTTTTGGGGTTTTTGGTAAACAGGTAATACACTTACAAAAATTTCAAATTCAGAGCATATAGAAGAGTGTACATTCACCTCCCTACAGAAAACTATTGTTTCTAGTTTCCTCTTTGCCTTTGCAAAGATAATCTTTAATATGCAAAGCTACATGCACTTTTTAAAATACATTTTTCATACAAATTATACTGTACTATATAAACCATTCAATACCTTGCATTTTTCACTTACTATATTTTGTAAGTTGTTCCTTATCAATACTTGAGCTTTTTCATTCATTTTTAATCACTACATAGAATCCATTGAAAGGGCGCATGGTAATCTTGTTAACCAGCTTCCTATTGATAGAAATGTAGGGTATTACCAGCCTTTTGTTATTACAAACAATGCTACATTGAATATATACATAGTTTAAATTTCAATGGGAAATTTATGGCTATTTTCTCTTAGAATATTGAATGATGTGCATTTTGCATGATATTTTACAGACTTTTGTAACTGACTATGTAAATTTTCATCGTGCTTGTGAAGAAAGACACTTGAATGGTTATCAAAATACTACCTATTTTTGTTAATTAATATTTGAGTGGAAGATGGGATATGGTGATTTCTTTTATTTTGATTAGTGTTAGGTTACTATAATACAAGGTTCAAATTTACGTCTGCAGATGTTTTTGAGTAAGGAATAGAAATATAAGTATTAATTCTTTTATTTATATTACTTTTAGATGTTAAACGTATTAAAAGTTGTTGAGATATAAAAGTATTCTTTGACCTTGCCTTCTTTGTGGGATGTATTAGCCTGCTACAATTCAGTGAACTAGATATATCATATTGCACACAAAAAGTTTCATTTGTTAGTTTTGCTGTGTTTCCTAGGTGATACTTGTTCTTAATTCTTGTCAGTAATATAGTATTTAAGTCACATGTCAAAATCAGACTCTTCTACATTCAATACATTTAGTACAATAATGTATTATAGAGTCTTTTATGCTAGGAACCATTATGTTTCATGTGTATTGAATTATAATAAATTTCTGGTAACTTCTGTTAAATCAAATTTCCGTGAACAAGTTTATGACTTTCGTCTTACACTGATGGCCTGGACTACATAATTAAAATCTGGTCTCATTTGAAAACATAATAATAGGCTTATAAAATATTTTTTGTTTCTTTAGATCATAAATTTTGGATATTTACATAGATTTTTGTAGTTCACATTTCACAGAATCCATACAGCTTAAGAATATCTCATTTAGTCCTTCCCATATACAGCATCATCTGTTTCTGAATCAGACCCAAAATATTCCATTTTAAACTCAAAATAATAGAAGTCGTTTTTCTTCCTAACAAGGAAAAGCATTTTGTTGATCAGTGATATTATTTTGGTAGTTTTCAATAGGTAAAACCTTGGGAGAGTTTCAGAAAATGAATTAATGATTATTTTGTTTTCTCCAGGGTTGGAACGAGTGACTATGCTGTTTTTGGGCTTGCACAATGTTCGTCAGACCTCAATGTTTCCCCGTGACCCCAAACGACTTACTCCTTAAGGAAACTGTTGCTTTCTATTCTTTCCAGTACCTGCTATTAATCAGGCTGTACCTTAGGTACTTAAAATATGCAATAAAATAAATGTCTTATCCAAAGTGCCACAATTACTTTTGGACTAATTCAGTATAGGTTACTTTAAAAGAGAAGATTTTTATAACTTTGGACATGCTTCAGTAGGAAATGGTTGAACATTTTAATGAAAAATTCATATTGTTATGTTAAACGTTCATATATTGCATTACTACAATAAATGTTAACAGCAATTTTAAACAGTTAATATTGTGTAAATTTTCTTTTCTATATTGCAGTGGCTACAATATTAATGTCTTACATTTTCAATATTTGGTCTTATTTTTTTAAATTCTGACGTTGAGGTAAGAATTTTAGGGGAGTATCTGAGATTTTAATGAATGTATAATTGGCATATCATGGAAAATTAGGCAGAAAATATCAATTCTTAAAAATTGTGCTCAGAAATGTAAAGCAGGTGAGAATACTGGTTAGAAAATATACAATATAATACATTGTTAAATAATCTAAACCTGAATTTCAATAAAATTTTAAAGCTAATTATAGTTGTTTCTGTGTAACTTCATGGCAATGTGATTTTATAACTGGTTCTTGGCATTTATAATTTGGGAGAAGAAAAAAAATAGACATCCCATTTATGTAAATGATTAAAAGCAAATGAAAACTGACATATGCATAACCTGTATTAATCAAGAGGTAAATTCAGATGGGTGTAAGGATACAGTTCTTAAAGCTGAAAGCTTGGGTTGCTTTAATAGTTTATTTCACATAGATTAAAAAATACTGCAGAGGGGCTTCCCTGGTGGCACAGTGGTTGATAGTCCGCCTGCCGATGCAGGGGACATGGGTTCGTGTCCCGGTCCGGGAAGATCCCACATGCTGCGGAGCGGCTAGGCCCATGAGCCATGGCTGCTGAGCCTGCGCGTCCGGAGCCTGTGCTTCGCAACGGGAGAGGCCACAATAGTGAGAGGCCCGCATACCGCAAAAAAAAAATTTTTTTTTTTAAATATTGCAGAATTTTCTGGTTTTCTTTTTAACTGGTACTGGCATTTCGTGAATGTCACTAAAATGCACTCCCACTTCCCTCCCAAAATGAAATTTCTGTTTAAGAATTACAGTTAGAAACACTTTTCCTCCAGAGTTTTAAATATGTTGATGCTGATGTTAATTTTATGGTGAACCACACATAATGGTGAGGAACAAAATAATGTAATGCAGATATTTCCTACAGGAAAAGGAAAAATAATACAGAAAAAAGTAAGAGGGTCAGAAAGGTAGAACATTACCCTTGGATCATAAATATCTGCCCATTATTTTTTTTATTTTTTAAATTTATTTATTTATTTATGGCTGTGTTGGGTCTTCGTTTCTGTGCGAGGGCTTTCTCTAGTTGCGGCAAGCGGGGGCCACTCTTCATCGCAGTGCGCGGGCCTCTCACTGTCGCGGCCTTTCTTGTTGCGGAGCACAGCCTCCAGACGCGCAGGCTCAGTAATTGTGGCTCACGGGCCTAGTTGCTCTGCGGCATGTGGGATCTTCCCAGACCAGGGCTCGAACCCATGTCCCCTGCATTGGCAGGCAGACTGTCAACCACTGTGCCACCAGGGCAGCCCTGCCCGTTATTTTTTAAAGTTAATTTATTTCACCATCTAGATTATGAGCTCTTTGAGAGTAGAGACTCAATTTTTATATCTTTCTTTCATAACCTACCAAAGTATCTTGAGTTTGGTAGGCACCCAGAAGTGTTAAATACATTTAAGCTACACCAAGAATAAAATGAACTATACCAATTTTTTTCTGTATTGCATAATCCCCAAGCCCCAAAATAGTATAATAATGGCGCAGTGGTTGAGAGTCCGCCTGCCGATGCAGGGGATGTGGATTCGTGCCCCAGTCCGGGAGGATCCCACATGCCGTGGAGGGGCTGGGCCCGTGAGCCGTGGCCGCTGGGCCTGCGCGTCCGGGGCCCGTGCTCCGCAACAGGAGAGGCCACAGCAGTGAGAGGCCTGCATACCGCAAAAAAAAAAAAAAAAAAAGAATGAGTCTTGAGTTTGTCAAATACTTTTTCTGTATTTGCTGCAATTTTTTTCCTTTAGTTTTGAATATGACAGATGATAGTAATACAAATTCCTGATATTTTTCTGGAATAAATACTACTTGATTATGATGTCTTATTTTGTGTATGTACTACTGAATTAGACTTGCTAATATGTACAACAAAATTCATTCCTCTTAAGTGTGTAGTTTGATGTATTTTGGTAATTTTATATAGTCAGGTAACCTCCACCTTAATCAAACTACAGAACATTTCCATTGCCCTAGAAAGCTCCACAGTGCATCTTTATAGTTGCCACCTCTGGCAACAAAGATCTTTTCTAGAGTTTCATATAAATGGAACAATATATAGTCTTTTGTGTTTGACTTCTTTAAGCATGATGTTTTTGAGATTCATCCATGTTGTTGCATATATTAATAGTGTACTTCTTTTTATTGATCAGTAGTATTCCATAGGATGGATATGCCATAATTTGCTTGTCTGTTTACCAGTTGATATACATATAAGTAGCATCCAGTTTCTAATCTGTAGTGAATAATGGTGGTATGAACATTTGCTTGCAAGTCTGTGCAGGCTTGTTGTCACTTCTATTAAGTAGATACCTAGGAGTGAAATTTCTGCGAACTATAAGAAGGTATATTTAGCTTTATAAGATACTGCCATACATTTTCCAAAGTAGCTGTAGCATCTTAAATTTCTTCCAGTAGTGAATGAGAGTTTAAGCTGCTCCACATCATCACCAACACTTAGAAATGTCAGTCTTTTTTTTTTTTTTTTGGCTGCATTGGGTCTTCACTGCTGTGAGCGGGCTCTGTCTAGTTGTGGCGAGCAGGGGCTACTCTTTGTTGTGGTGTACAGGCTTCTCATTGTGGTGGCTTTTCTTGTTGTGCAGCATGGGCTCTAGGCACGCAGGCTTCAGTAGTTGCAGCATGTGGGCGCTAGATCGCGCGAGCTTCAGTAGCGCCGTGCAGGCTCAGTAGTTGTGGCTCGCAGGCTCAGTAGTTGTGGCACACGGGCTTAGTTGCTCCGTGGCATGTGGGATCTTCCTGGACCAGGGATCAAACCCATGTCCCTGCATTGGCAGGTGGATTCTTAACCACTGCGCCATGAGGGAAGTCCCAGAAATGTCAGTCTTTTTACTTAAGCTATTTTAGTGGTTGTATAGTAGTATTTCATTGTGGCTTTAATTTTCATTTCCCTTGTGATTAATGATGTTGAGCATCTTTTCATGTTCTTATTGGCCATTTGTATATCTTCTTTGGTGAACTGTCTTCATATCTTTTGCTCGTTTCTTTTATTGGGTTGATTGTCTTCTACTTGATAAGGGCTCTTTATATATTCTGAATATAAGTGCTTTGTCAAATATGTTTGGCAACTAGCTTCTCCCAGTCTGAAGCTTGCCTTTTCTTTTTTTCCTTAGTTTCCTTTCAAAGAGCAGAAGTTTTTGATTTTATAGTTGTGCTCCTGTGGTCTATTTAAGAAATCTCTAACTAACCCAATGTCACGTGTATTTTTTGTTATGTTTTCTTCTATAATTTTAGTAATTTGAGCTCTAACGTTTACATCTGTTTTCCATTTCGAGTTAACTTTTGTCTACGGTATTTGTAAGGGTTAAGGTTCTTACCCCCCACCCCTTCATGTAGATATTTAGTTGATCCAGACCATTTGTTGAAAAGACTATCCTTTCCCTGTTGAATTAACTTGGCACCTTTGTGGAAAAGAGTTAACCATATAAATATGGGTCTATTTCTAAACTCTGTTCTATTCCATTGATCTGTGTGTCTGTGCTTGCACCAAAACCACAGTGTCTTGATTTTTGCAGTTTTAAATAAATCTTGAAATCAGAGAGTTTAAGTCCACCAGCCTTGTTTCTTTTTCAGGATTATTTTAACTATTCTAAGTCCTGTGCCTTTCCATTTATATTTTTATATCATCAATTTCTTCAGAGAAGCCTGCTGAGGTTTTGATTTGGATGGCACTGACTGTATAGATCAGTTTGGGGAAAATTGCCATCTTAACAGTATTGAGTCTTCCAATCCATGAATATAAAACATTCCATTTTTTTTTAGGTCTTCTTTAATTTCCTTTTGTAATATTTTTTTTTTAGTTTTCAGTGTACTAGTTCTGTGTACTAGTTCATCATACCTCTTTGTAAATCTAACCATGTGCTTTTGGAAAGAATGTGTATTCTGTCCTTGTTGAGTGTAGTGATAGAGTGTTTATAAAAAGTGTTACTGGGTTTTTTGTCTAGTTCTTTCAATTGCTGAAATCAGACATGATTTTGGAATTGTCTTATTTCTCCCTGTAACTCTGTAAATGTTTGATTCATGTATTTTGAAGCTTTGTTATTAGGAATATACACTTATATGATTGTTATGTCTTCCTGATTAATTGGCCGTTTTATCTAATGAAATGCCACTTTATAACTCCAGTAATGCTCTCTCGTGAAATCTGTGTTATCTGATAGTAATATAGCCATTCCCATCTTCCTGTGGTTATTGTTTACATGGTACATCTTTTTCCATAATTTACCTTCAGCCCACCTCTGTCTTTATATTTAATGAGTTTCTTATAGACAGCATATAGTTGGATCTTGTTTATCCATTCTAACAATCTACATTTTAATTGGAGAGTTTATCCCAAAAGGTTTAATGTAGTTATTTATACGGTTAGATTTGTATCTACCATTTTTTGTTTCCTCCTTGCCTCTTGTTTTTTTTTTTATCTATTTTTCCTTTCCTGTCTTTTTTTAAATGACTATTTCAATAGTTTTTAGAATTTCACTTTAGTTTTCCTGTTGGCATTTTAAGTAAACTTATTTCTGTTTTTTTTAGTGACTGCTCTAATAATTATAATATACATTCTTAACATTTACAGTCCACTTAATAGTTGCTAATTTTATATTTAAAGATTTTATATCTATGTTTATATCTGTGTTCTTTTTCATGTTGTTCTCTTTCAATTTGGATGTCTATGGCATATCAGTCTCTGATTTTTGAAATAGGTTGTTTAAGAGAGAGTTGTTTCTGTTTTGTTTTTTGGCCAGGCCACACGGCTTGCAGGATCTTAGTTCTCCCAACCAGGAATCGAACCCAGGCCCCCTGCAGTGGAAGCACAGAGCCCTAACCACTTGACTGCCAGGGAATTCCCAAGAAAGAGTTTTATATTTAATGGAATAATGTTCATAGTATTCTCATGGTTTTTAAAAAAATTAATCTTATCTTTTTGTGCCTTTTCTCTCTAACTTTTTTAAATTATTGTCTTATTAGACATTTATCGTTAAAATCTCTTCAGCTGACATTTTTAACTTTTGATTCTATTAATCCTCTCTATTTTTTGTATTTTAGTTCATTAATTTCTGCTTTTGTATCATTTTTCTTCTTTCTGCTTTCTTTAATTTTTTTTTTTTACACCATTAAACCCTCTTGTTGCCTACAAACAGTTTGCTGTCAGTACCATATAGTTGTTTTTCCTTTGTAGATAATCTGGCCTCTTTCCTTGGTAGCATCTAACTTGCCTCTTTATCTTTGATATTCTGCTAATTCCTTATGATCTGTTTGACAGTTATTCATCTTATTCAGTATTCAGTGTGCCTTTTGTCTAGGACTCATATCTGTTTTCAATTACAGAAAATTCTCAGCAAGTCTCTCTTCAAATACTGCTTCTTCACCACTTTCTCCATTTTTTTTTTTTTTTTGAAACTCTAAACAGCTAAATTTGGGCCTCTAACCATTCTATTGTCTCATATTTTTCATCTTTGTCTCTATTCTGTGTATGGATGAATTCCTTGGTCCTGTCTTCTGATGTATTTAATTATTCTTCAAATATGCCTTGTCTAAAATTAACCTCATTTGTTGTATTTTTTTATTTCAATGACTATATTTTTTACGTCTGAAGTTTCTAATTAGTTTTTATCTCATTTATGTCTATTTTTGTTCATACATTCTTTGGTGACAATTATGCCATCATTTGTGTCTTTCAGTTTTTTATTACATTGTACTACAAAATATTTTTGCCTGTGTCTAATTTTGTTTTTGTCTCTTCTTGACACGTGTTTACATAGAAGGGGTTATCACATGTAAACTCATTGGACCATCTTGAGGAAGGTGACTATAATATGAAAGAAGAAAATAATGCTTAAACAATGAGTAGATGCTATCTCCTAGCACAGTAGTTTTTGTACTAAGTTGTTACCAGTTGACATTTGCAGTGGCTGAGTGTAGCAGGCTCCACAGAAAGTTCTGTCTAGCTGTTGCATGGAGCACAAAGCATTCTGCTAGAGTAGAGTCAAATTTGTAATGAGGCTTTTGTCATAGACCCATCTCTTGTATTGCATGACTTCCTGCATTTCAGATTTCTTTTTCTCTTTAACTTATAGTAACAGTACTTTCTGAAGTCAAACTTGGTTAACTCAAGCTGAAACATAAACTTTAAGACTTTTAAAAAATATTTTTCCTTTAAGTGACTGTTATATACAGTACATTACTGTATAGATGAATCAGATAGGAATATATTTTTCAGCACAGAAGCTCCTGTAAGCTCTGGAAGGTTTGGGGTTTTTTGTTTTCATTTTTTACCAGCTTTATTGAGATATAATTGACATATCTGGAAGTATTTAGACCATTACAGTTGTCTTGCCCATGGGTCAGCCTTCTTTTTTAATTAAAATTTTAATTTTTAACTTTTTAATTAATAATTGACTTATAATACTAGATTCAGGTGAACAATGTACTGACTTTATATTTTTATACGTTACAAAATGATCACCAAGATAAGTCTAGTTACCGTCTGTCACTATAAAAAGTTATTATAATATTATTGACTATATCCCGATGCTGTACATTTCATCCCCATGACTTACTTTACAACTGGAAGTTTGTACCTCTTAATCTCCCTCACCTGTTTCACTCATCTCCCCACCCTCTTCCCTCTGGCAACCACCAGTTTGTTCTATCTATGAGTCTGTTTCTGTTTTGTTTGTTCACTTGTTTTGCTTTTTAGATTCCACATATAAGTGAAATCATATGGTATTTGTCTTTCTCTCCTTCAGTTATTTCACTTAGCATAATATCTTCTAGGTACTCATCACGAAGGGCAAGATTTTATTCCTTTTTCTGGCTGAGTAGTATTCCATTTTGTATATATACCAAATATATATACTGGAGGATAAAGAGGTTATATATATATATATAAAATGGATAAAGAGGATATATATATATCCTCTTTATCCATTCATCTATTGATGGATGCAGGTTGCTTCCATATCTTATTATAAATAATGCTGCAGTGAACAAAGAGGTGCATATATCTCTTCAAATTGGTGTTTTTATTTTCTTTGGAAAAATACTCAGGAGTAAAATTGTTGGATCATGTGGTAGTTCTATTTTTAATTTTTTGAGGAACCTCCATACTTTCCATAGTGGCTATATTAGTTTACATTCCTATCAACAGTACACAAGGGTTCCCTTTCCTCCACATCCTCACCAACACTTGTTATTTGTTGTCTTTTTAATAGTAGTCATCTGACAGGTATGAGGTGATATCTCATTTTGGTTTTGATTTGTATTTCCCTGATGAGTAGCAATGTTGAGCATCTTTCCATGTGTCTGTTGGCCATCTGTATATCTTTCTTAGAAAAATGTCTATTCAGATCCTCTGCCCATTTTTTAATTGGGTTTCTTTTTTTGATATTGAGTTGTATGAGTTCTTGGTATATTTTAGATATTAACCCCTTATCAGATAAATTGTTTGCAAATATCTTCTCCCATTCAGTAGATGGCATTTCCATTTTGTTAATAGTTTCCTGTTCTGTGCAATACTTTTTAGTTTGATGTAGTCCCATCTGTTTATTTTTCTTTCCCTTGCCTGAGGAGACATATCAAAAAAATATTGCTAAGGTCAATGTAAAAGAGCAGACTGCCTATGTTTTCTTCTAGGAGTTATGGATTCAGGTCTTGCATTTAAGTCTTTAATCCATTTTGAGTTTATTTTTGCATATGGTGTGAGAAAGTAGTCCAGTTTGATTCTTCTGGATGTAGCTGTCTAGTTTTCCGACCACCATTTATTGAAGAGGCTGTCTTTTCCCCATTGTATGTTCTGGCCTCCTTTGTTATAAATTAATTGACGATGTAAGTGTGGATTTATTTCTGAATTCTCTGTTCATTCCATTGATCTACGTATCTGTTTTCGTGCCAGTGCCATACTGTTTTGATGATGTAGCTTTGTAATATAGTTTGAAATCAGGATGCATGATAACACCACCTCTTAAGATTCTTTTGGCTATTCAGGTCTTTTGTGTTTCCATACACATTTTAGAATTATTTGTTCTAGTTCTGTGAAAAAGGCCATTGGTCCTTTGCTAGGGATTGCATTGATTCTGTGGATTTCCTTGAGAAGTATGGTCATTTTAACAATATTAATTATTCCAATCCATGAGCACAGTATATTTTTCCGTTTGTGTAATCTTCAGTTTCTGTCATCAGTTTCTTATAGTGTTCTGAGTACAGGTCTTTTACCTCCTTGGTTAGATTTATTCCTGGGTATTCTATTCTTTTTTTATGCAATTATAGGTAGAATTGTTTTCTTAATTTCTCTTTCTGATAGTTAATTGTTAGCGTGTAAAAATACAACAGATATCGGTATATTAATTTTGTATTCCCGCAGCTTTACTGAATTCAATTCTAATAGTTTTTTTGGTGGTGTCTTTAGGATTTTCTGTATATAATATTGTGTCATCTGCACACAGTGACAGTTTTACTTCTGTCCTTCTAATTTGAATTCCTTTTATTTCTTTTTCTTATCTGATTGCTATGGCTAGGGCTTCCAGTACTATGTTGAATAAAATTGGTGAAAGTGGGCAACCTTGGCTTGTTCCTGATCTTAGAGGAAATGCTTTTTTCACCATTGAATATAATGTTGGCTGTAAGTTTGTCATATATAGCATTATGTTGAGGTATATTCCCTCTAGCCACTTCATTAAGTGTTTTTATCATAAATGGATGTTGGATTTTGTCAAAAGCTTTTTTTTTTTTTTTTTGCTGTTGTAGTCCTGTTTTACCGTGTTGTTGTTTCATTCATATTTTTTATTTTTTCTACTAAATCTTTAAAATTTCTCTAATTTTATTTTTTTATTCTTAGTTATTGTTCTGCACGCCCCCCCCCCACACTTTTCTTTCCACGCCACATGGCTTGCAGGATATTCACTCCCAGGCCAGGAGTCGGGCCTGGGCTCCTATGGTGGGAGCGCCAAGTCCAAGCCACTGGACTCAGAGAACTTCAGGCCCCAGGGGATATTAATAGGAGTGAGTTCTCCCAGAGGTCCTCTTCTCAGCACCAAGACCTGGCTCCACCCAACTGCCTGCTAATTCCAGTGCTGGACATCTCAGGCCAAACAACCAGCAAGACAGGAGCCCAGCCCCCCCCCCCATCAAAAAAAAAATGAGACAACAAAAAAATATGTTACAGATGACAGAGCAAGGTAAAAACCTACAAGACCAAATAAATGAAGAGGAAATAGGCAACCTACCTGAAAAAGAATTCAGAGTAATGAGAGTAAAGATGATCCAACATCTCAGAAATAGAATGGAGGCATGGATCAAGAAAATACAAGAAATGTTTAACAAGGACCTAGAAGAACTAAAGAACAAACAAATAGTGATGACCAACACAATATCTGAAATGAAAAATACACTAGAAGGAATCAATAGCAGAATAACTGAGACAAGAAAGAATAAGTGAGCTGGAAGATAGAATGGTAGAAATAACTGCCAAGGAGCAGAATAAAGAAAAAAAGAAACAGTCTCAGAGACTTCTGGGACAACATTAAACACACCAACACTAGAATGATAGGATCCCAGAAGAAAAAGAGAAAGGGTCTGAGAAAATATTTGAAGAGATTATAGTCAAAACTTCCCTAACATGGGAAAGGAAATAGCCACCCAAGTCCAGGAAGCACAGAGTCCCATACAGGATAAACCCAAGAAGGAACACGCCAAGACATATTAATCAAAGTAACAAAAATTAAATTCAAAGAAAAAATATTAAAAGCAGCAAGGGAAAAGCAAAAAAACAACATACAAGGGAATCCACATGAGATTATCAGCTGATTTTTCAGCAGAAACTCTGCAGGCCAGAAGGGAGTGGAAGGGTATATTTAAAGTGTTGAAAGGGAAAAACCTATAACCAAGATTAATCTACCCAGCAAGGATCTCATTCACATTCGAGGGAGAAATCAAAAGCTTTACTGACAAGCAAAAGTTAAGAGAATTCAGCACCACCAAACCAGCTTTACAATAAATGCTAAGGAACTTCTCTAGGCGGGAAACGCAAGAGAAGAAAAAGACCTACAACAACAAGCCCAAAACAATTAAGAAAATGGTAATAGGAACATGCATATCAGTAATTACCTTAAATGTGAATGGATTAAATGCTCCAACCAAAAAAACACCAACCAAAAATACACAGACTGGCTGAATGGGTACAAAAACAAGACCCATATATATGCTGTCTATAAGAGACCAACTTCAAACCTACAAAAACAAACCTAAAGCAATTAAGAAAATGGTAATAGGAACATGCATATCAATAATTACCTTAAATGTGAATGGATTAAATGCTCCAACCAAAAAGACACAGACTGGCTGAATGGATACAAAAACAAGACCCATATATATGCTTTCTATAAGAGACCCACTTCAGACCTAGGGACACATTCAGACTAAAAGTGAGGGGATGGAAAAAGATATTCCATGCAAATGGAAATCAAAAGAAAGCTTGAGTAGCAATACTCATTATCAAATGAAATAGACTTTAAAATAAAGACTGTTATAATAGACAAGGACACTACATAATGATCAAGGGATCAATCCAAGAAGATATAACAATTATAAATATTTATGCACCCAACATAGGAACACTTCAATATATAAGGCAAATGCTAACAGCCATAAAAGGGGAAACCAACAGTAACACACTAATAGTAGGGGACTTTTAACACCCCACTTACACCAAAGGACAGATCATCCAGACAGAAAATTAATAAGGAAACACAAGCTTTAAATGACACAATAGACCAGATAGACTTAACTGATACTTACAGGACATTCCATCGGAAAGCAGAAGAATACACTTTCTTCTCAAGTGCACACGGAACATTCTCCAAGTTAGATCACATCTTGTGTCACAAATCAAGCCTCAGTAAATTTAAGAAAATTGAAATCTCGTCAAGCATCTTTTCCGACCACAATGCTATGAGATTAGAAATCAGTTACAGGAAAAAAAACTGTAAAAAACACAAATACATGGAGGGTAAACAATGCACTGCTAAATAACCAAGAGATCACTGAAGAAATCAAAGAGGAAATTAAAAAATACATAGAAACAAGTGACAATGAAATCATGACGACCCAAAACCTATGGAACACAGCAAAAGCAGTTCTAAGAGGGAAGTTTATAGCAATTCAGTCTCACCTCAAGAAACAAGAAAAATCTCAAATAAACAATCTTACCTTACACCTAAAGCAACTAGATAAAGAAGAACAAAGAAAACCCAAAGTTAGTAGAAGGAAAGAAATCATAAATATCAGAGCAGAAATAAAAAGAAATGAAAGAAACAATAGCAAAGATCAATAAAACTAAAAGTTGGTACTTTGAGAACATAGACAAAATTGATAAACCGTTAGCCAAACTCATCAAGAAAAAAAGGGAAAGAACTCAAATCAATACAATTAGAAATAAAAAAGGAGAAATTACAACTGACACCACAGAATTACGGAGGATGATGAAAGACTACTACAAGCAACTATATGCCAATAAAATGGACAACCTGGAAGAACAAATTCTTGGAAAGGTACAAACTTCCAAGACTGAACCAGGAAGGAAATACAAAATGTAAACAAATCGATCACAAGTAATGAAATTGAAACTGTAATTAAAAACCTTGCAACAAATGTCCAGGACCAGATGGCTTCACAGGTGAATTCTAGCAAACATTTAGTGAAGAGCTAACACCTATCCTTCTCAAACTCTTCCAAAAAATTGCAGACGGAGGAACTCTCCCAAACTCGCTCTACAAGACCACCATCACCCTGATACCAAAACCTGGCAAAGATATCACATAAAAAGAAAATTACAGCCCAATATCACTGATGAACATAGATGCAAAAATCCTCAATAAAATAATAGCAAACAGCACCCAACAACACATTAAAAGGATCACACACCATGATCAAGTGGGATTTACCCCAGGGATGCAAGGATTCTTCAATATATGCAAATCAATCAATGTGATACACCATATTAACAAGATGAAGAATAAGCCACATGATCACCTCAATAGAGGCAGAAAAAGCTTTTGAAAAAATTCAACACCCATTTATGATTAAAAAACTCCAGAAAGTGGGCATAGAGGGAAACTACCTCAACATAATAAAGGCCATATACAACAGACCCACAGCAAACATCATTCCCAGTAGTGAAAAACTGAAAGCATTTCCTCTAAGATCAGGAATAAGACAAGGATGTCCACTTTCGCCACTCTTATTCAACATAGTTTTGGAAGTCCTAGCCATGGCAATCAGAGAAGAAAAACAAATAAAAGGAATCCAAATTGGAAAAGAAGAAGTAAAACTGTCACTGTTTGCAGATGACATGACACTATACATAGAAAATCCTAAAGATGCCACCGGAAAATTACTGGAGCTAATCAATGAATTTGGTAAACTTGCAGGATACAAAATTAATGCACAGAAATCTCTTACATTTCTATATACTAATAACGAAAGATCAGAAAGAGAAATTAAGGAAACAATCCCAATTACCATTCCAACAAAATGAATAAAATACCTAGGAATAAAGCTACCTAAGGAGGCAAAAGACCTGTACTCAGAAAACTATAAGATACTGATGAAAGAAATCAAAGATGACACAAACAGATGGAGAGATATACCATGTTTTTGGATTGGAAGAATCAATATTGTGAAAATGACTATACTACCCAAAGCAATCTACAGATTCAATGCAATCCCTGTCAAATTACCAATGGCATTTTTCACAGAATTAGAACAAAAAATTTCACAATTTGTATGGAAACACAAAAGACCCCGAATAGCCAAAGCAAACTTGAGAAAGAAAAATGGAGCTGGAGGAATCAGGCTCCCTGACTTCAGATTATACTACAAAGCCACAGTAATCAAGACAGTATGGTACTGGCACAAAGACAGAAATATAGATCAATGGTACAGGACAGAAAGCCCAGAGATAAACCCATGCACCTATGGTCACCTAATCTATGACAAAGGAGGCAAGAATATACAATGGAGAAAAGACAGCCTCTTCGATAAATGGTACTGGAAAAACTGGAAAGCAACATGTAAAAGAATGAAATTAGAACACTCCCTAACCTCATACACAGAAATAAACTCAAAATGGATGAAAGACCTAAATGTAAGACCAGACACTATAAAACTCTTAGAGGAAAACATAGGCAGAACACTCTTTGACATAAATCCCAGCAAGTTCTTTTTTCATCCACCTCCTAGAGTAATGAAAATAAAAACAAAAATAAACAAATGGGACCTAATTAAACTTAAAGGCTTCTGCACAGCAAAGGAAACCATAAACAAGAGGAAAAGACAACCCTCAGAATGGGAGAAAATATTTGCAAATGAAGCAACTGACAAAGGATTAATCTCCAAAATATACAAATATCTCATGTAGCTCAATATCAAAAAGCTAACCACCCAATCAAAAAATGGGCAGAAGACCTAAGTAGACATTTTTCCAAAGAAGACATACAGATGGCCAAGAGGCACATGAAAAGATGCTCAACATCACCAATTATTAGCAAATGCAAATCAAAACTACAATGAGGTATCACCTCACACCGGTCAGAGTGACCATCACCAAAAAATCTACAAACAATAAATGCTGGAGATGGTGTGGAGAAAAGGGAACCCTCTTGCACTGTTGGTGGGAACGTAAATTGATACAGCCACTATGGAGAACAGTATGGAGGTTCCTTAAAAAACTAAAAATAGAACTACCATATGACCCAGCAATCCCACTACTGGGCATATACCCTGAGAAAACCATAATTCAAAAAGACATGTACCCCAATTTTCATTGCAGCAGTATTTGCCATAGCCAGGAAATAGCAACAACCTAAATGTCCATCAACAGATGAATGGATAAAGAAGGTGTGGTACATATACACAATGGAATATTACTCAGCCGTAAAAAGGAACGAAATTGGGTCATTTGTAGAGACGTGGATGGACCTAGAGACTGTCATACAGAGTGAAGTAAGTCAGAAAGAGAAAAACAAAAATATATTAACACACATATGTGGAATGCAGAAAAATGGTACAGATGAACCTATTTGCAAAGCAGAAATAGACACAGACATAGAGAACAAACATATGGACACCAAGGGGGGAAAGGGGGGTGGGATGAATTGGGAGATTGGGATTGACATATATACACTACTGTGTATAAAATAGATAACTAATGAGAATCTGCTGTACAGCACAGAGAACTCTACTCAATGCTCTGTGGTGACCTAAATAGGAAGGAACTCCAAAAAAAGAAGGGATATATGTATACATGTAGCTGATTCACTACATTGTACAGCAGAAACTAATACAACATGGCAAAGCAACTATACCCCAATAAAAAATAATAATAATAATAAACATTGATCTATCAGGAATTCCCTGGTGGTCCAGTGGTTAGGACTCTACTCTTCCACTGCAGGGGTCACAGGTTCAATCCCTGGTCAGGGAACTAAGATCCAGCATGCTGTGTGGTTCAGCCAATAAATAGATAGATAGATAGATAGATAGATAGATAGTTTTGGCCAATAAATAAATAGATAGATAGATAAATAAATATTGATCTAGCCAATTGACAATACTGCAGGGTATTCAACCCAAAGAAAACTGTATTTTCTTACTATCAAGACCACATGGATTTACACTTAATTTTTCTCTAAAATTCCTGTTACTCTTCATTCCTGCTGTTTCTTCAACTGGATTTTTTAAACAATTTGGTGTAGCAATGTGGAGTCAAAAAATGGCTGGAAAATAATTCTAAGTCTCAGATCTCCTCATCTGAACAGTGGAGTTAATGCCTACCTTGCAGAATTGTGAGGATTAAATGAGACACATAGGTAAAAGTTCTTTTACAGGTCCAAGATATAAATTGTATTCACTAAACAGGTATTGTTAATGCTAAGGGCAGGCACCTGGTCTTAACCTTTCTGTAGCCCCATATTCAGAGCTTGGTTCTTTGGGACACTAGTCCACCATCTTCTCCATCTGCTGGCTTTCCAAATAAAATCGCTATTCCTTGCTAGAACAACTTGTCTCTCGATTTATTGGCCTGTCATGCAGTGAGCAGTGCAAGCTTGGACTCAGCTCCCAGGTCAGCCAGGAGGCTTGCTGCTCATAGCCAGCCAGCCCTGGCTGGGGAACTTTGGGGGTAAGGTGCTAGCAGCTGCCAGGACCACTTGTCCTGAGGATCTTTCCTTCAAAATTCCCCGAAGTGACACCAGTTGCCCCAGTGTTTAGCAGTTGGAGCAAGGAATAGACCAACAGGCTTATTACAGTATAGTCTGCCTATATCCAATTGAAGTAGCCTTACATCCTTTCCAACCCATAGACCAAGTCCTCCTTAAAACCAGGAGAGAACAAGGGCCTGAACTTCAGCTGACTGAAAGAGGGACACATAATGTTACTTACCATGCACTCATCCGTTACGTTAGCTGGGCTCACAGGAAACATCCTGACCAGGCTCACCTGTGAATGGCTGCAGGAAGGAAGAAATTAGCATATCCCCTCCAGGACTTTACCACCTCCCCTTTTAGTATAAAAGAAGCCTGAATTCTAACTCAGGGAAGATGGTTCTTTGGGACACTAGTCCACCATCTTCTCAGTCTGCTGAGAAGACTTTGCAAATAAAGTCACTATTCCTTGCCCTACCCCTGCCCCCCAAAATGGTATGTGCCTGATATTAGTTATAAATTGGCTGGTTAATTTTGACAGTTCAGGAAAGAAGATGTTAATAATTAACCCAGGATAAAGAGGAGTTTTACACAGGAGTTTTATATTCACCTCTGACAGTGTATTGTATTCATTTAAATGTGAAAATGTGTAATATATTTAGTTAAAACACCAAAGTGTGACCCAAAGGCCTTCTTTAAAAATAAGCCATCTATAACAGGGAGCAAGAAAATGGGGACCTTACTCCTATAACCACAAGGAAGTGATTTCTTCCAAAAACCTGGGGAAGCTTCAAGGTAGATGCCTCTCCAAGGCATTTCAGAGGGTTTTCAGAGAAGAGGCCAGCTTGGTTGGTATCTTGATTTCAGCCTTATGAGACTCTAAGCAGAGCATCCATCCAAGCCCCCCAGATTTATGATCTACAGAATGGTGAGCTAACAAGTGGATGTTGTTTTAAGTCCCTAAATTTGTCATAATTTGTTATGTAATAGAAGAAAACTAATACACTAGCTGACTTGGATTCAAATCTTAGCTTTGTCCTTTCTTCAGTTTGTGATTGTGGACAAGTTACTTTATCTCTTTGTTTTCCCATCTGTAAATGGAGATAATAATGCACAGCCCAGAAAGTTGGTGGGAGGACTGGATTAGCTGCACTCGTGCTGGCACCTAGAAGCTGACACCTGCTACTTGTGAGGAAGAATCAGAATAGCCGAAAGAGTCCCCCAAACTGACCACCAGGTGGTGCCACCAAACAGGAACAGCTGAGTTTTCATTCTGAACGCCAAGCTGGACTAGGAAAGGGAAGCAGTAGGACAATGGGAGTGAGGCTGGCTCTTTATGACTGTTTACAACTCAGGTGTACAGAATCAAGAGAATTACAAAGGTAAACTGCAGAGAGCTGCTATGCAATATGTGCAGAAGTTATAAAATGTAATGATTTACTTAAAACCTGTGTCATTCCAAATGTATTTGAGGTAGTTTACAAAATAAAACCATATATCAAAATAATAATAAGTGAGAAAATTGGTGAAAAGAAAAGAAAGGAAAACCGGGGATATACAAACTGTGTGGTATTAAGATCTTTTACCCATGCTAAGGATGGTTTTTGACCTTCCCAGTAATCACTGAAAACAAGGACACAAGGACAGTATACAATTCACAGAGAAATTTGCTCAGAAAAAGCAGAGACCTGGGAGAGAGTCCTCATGTGGATCCTTACAAACCAGACACCACATCATATTGGGAAAGATTTCTTGGAAAATACACCACAGACATTTATAGTTCCTTCTTGATGTTTCTTTGTGTGTCTTTTGCATATTTTAAATTCAAATTTTAGTATTTTTCTTCATGATTTTTATGGGTTTGTTATACGATAAGAATAGCGTTTTGTCATATTTGTTGTCTATCATATTGCAACAAAAACACCGAAGAGTTAATATCACAAATGTATTTATTTAATTTTGTTTATATTTTGACATGAGTTTTAAATTTTTAGGTAGTCTAATATATAGATATATATTTTCTTATATATATGTGTGTGTAAGGAATATGTATACATATGTACACATATATTATACAATCTCCTATTACTTTATAGCTAGAATG
Source organism: Monodon monoceros (assembly GCF_005190385.1). Classification (NCBI taxonomy): domain Eukaryota; kingdom Metazoa; phylum Chordata; class Mammalia; order Artiodactyla; family Monodontidae; genus Monodon; species Monodon monoceros. The sequence continues at coordinate 93,218,920 of NW_021703772.1, forward strand.
CATTTTTCCACCTAGAAACCAGTTAAATTGCCTTTATTTTCTTCCAGTTTGTAATGGCTTAATTTTAAAAATTTCTGTTGCCTAAAGACTACTGAATTTCAAAACGCATCTGAGGTTCAGGCCAGCGTTCATAAGAACTGGAATGGGTAGTATTCCTTAAGCAAATAAAAGGAAACCTTTTCTAAGAAAAAAAAATTTTAATAAAAAATAAATTTAAAAAAATTAAAACAAGCCATCTAGGTAAGAGTTGTAGCCACCAGTTTGTGAAGTCTTGCCATTTTTTTAATATACTCTCTCTTCAAATCATTGTTTGTTTGTACCTTGATTAATTAAAATGAGCCAGACTCTTAATTGCTGCCCAGAAAGTTGGACTAGTGGCTGCTGCTGTTTTTCATAGATTAAGATGTCATTATGGAGGGAAGAGATATGGGAACATATGTATATGTATAACTGATTCACTTTGTTATAAAACAGAAACTAACACACCATTGTAAAGCAATTATACCCCAATAAAGATGTTAAAAAAATAAATAAATTTTTAAAAAAAAGATGTCATTATGTCCCTAGAGGAAGTAACTGCTCTACTTTCAATGTAGTCTTTACGGAACTCTTTTTCCGGATAACTTTTTAAAACCTTATCTCTTAAAGATGTTCAACTTCCCTAGCAATCAAATTGAAACACCAGTGAGATATCAAACTGGCAGTGATGATAAGACATGCTTATTGTTTGCAACAGGATGGAGAATTGGGAACTTTGAGGCATTGTTGGTGGAGTGTAAACTGGCCCTCAGCCTGCCTTTCCGGAAGGCAGTTCAGCCGTATGTATCAAAATGTGAATGTGCACTGCCTTTGACCCTGTAAACATTCACTCTTAGAATTTATCCTAAGAGTACAGGTACTCAAAAAAGATGTTATAAGAATATTTACTGCAGCATTGTTTATACCAGTGGGAAAAAATTGTTATCAATCTCAATTTCCATTAATAGGTCATTAAATAATGTTTTATCCATATTATAGAATGTTAATCACTCATTGAAAAGCACAATACAGGCAGTCCTTGCTTTGCATAGTTGTGCAGGACCCTAAAAATGAACATACAAACCCAAACTGTGCAAAGCAATGTCAAAAATCAAAGGGGGAAATATGATTGTTCTGTGACCTTAAAAATCTGTCAAGTATTAAAAATTCTCTTAGTGTTAGTTACAAGTGTATAGGGAAATTTAAAAATAGTAAAATTAATATTTACTTAATTGTACATTATAATTTAAAATATTAGAAACATTAAGAATTAAAATTTTAGTCCTTTGTAAAAAAAATCTATTAAAAGTAATTTGGACAGTGTTTCCCGTCTTCTTGTTTAGTATGGAGTGGCCACCTCTCCTATGTTTTGGTGAATTTTCATACTACTTCTTAAATTCAGATAAGCTTCTGACACTTTACCCTTTGTACTTTCAATGTCATGAAATATCTCCAAGAGTTGTTTTACTGTGAAGTTTTTTGCTGTTATCACTTCATGTGAAATATCTTCATCCTCTCCATCACAGCCACTTTCTTTTTTTATGTCAAGAAGTTCATCTAGCTTCATATCTGGAGTTTCTCAAATGGTGGCAGTGTCAACACCCCCATGTTCTCATATCCTCTATAAAGCCATTTATGTTTGATTCAAATTTTACTCTGTTTGTTTGCTACACTTTTATTTTTGTTAGACAATTCCCACTTTCAATTATCTATTTTTGCGAAATATCACATGGGTTCATCAGTAGGAGACAACATAACTACCGTGCTTTGCTCTCTGTATGAACTGAATAACGTGCAGTGATCAGTCACTGACAAGCTTTGAAAGAAGTGACATGATTGGTCACAGATCATGACAAACATCTGTTATTTACGGAGTGATATGTGGACTAAAGAGCTAGTAATCATGTTTGTATTTTAAGGTAACTGAAATTTGAACCATGTTGTTAGGGGACTGGTGTGATTTAACAAGACGGTTGAAACTGAAAATCGTACTTATCAGAAACATGCAAAACTAGGACTACATATATGTGTATTCATTGTCATTGAAAACTCTTCTTGTGAGCTGGACATTATTTGCCCCTTCTCCTCTCTGCTGTGTGCCCAGGGAAGCCAACTTCTATGGACTACATCAACCAGGTAACCTTCCCAATGTCTTCTAATTGGGTTTGGTCATTGGAAGCCACCAACAGGAGATCAGGTGGAGGGAGAAGAGAAAGATCAGGATATTTATTTTTCTTCTCTGCTGGGCTACATTTTGGCCTTGGCTGTTCTCCTCTCCTGAAGGCTGCAGCTTCCATGGAGCAGAAGGTCACAGCTTCCTCCCTACAACCACAGCTTCTTCTCAGGTCCCATTGCTGCTCCCTCTCTTTGCCCCTTCAGGCCTAATATGGGTAATAGCTTCCTATGGTTGCTGGCTCTTGGGTGCTTCACTATCCCTTCCTGGTTTCCTTTAAAGCTTCCCAAACCTTTGTTTATGGCCTCTTCACAAAACGCTCTTCAAGCATACTCCTCCTGAGTGTGCCATGTTTCCCACCAGGACCCTAGCCTAGATACCACGTCACACTGTTTATGGAAAACTATATGTACATATCCAAATATGTATATGCACTCCAAGAGAGGTCTGAAAGGATATAAACGTAACATTGTTTTTAGCCCTTTGCCTTTTTCCTGTCTGCTTTTAAAAATAAGTGGATTACATGTATTAATGGATTATTTGAGCTTCAAAATAGTTATTCATTTCTCTAATTTAGTCAAATCTTTATACAAGTTTCCAAATTAACCACTCTACTTTTCTAACATACTCAGCCAGACATATCTTTGTATGAGTGTTCTTTAAAGCTGTTCTAACAAAGAAGAGCTGATCGTGCAGCAACTCATATTAAGAAATTGCTGAACAGAGACAAGTTTTAGGAATTAAATGAGATTAGTTGTCGGTTTTCTTAAATAGGGTAACTCAGAACATGCTTTATGCCCTTACAGACTCCTGCACCTGGGCTGTGACTGGATCTAATTTGGGATAGCTAACATGTTCCAATTTGCAGGAAAACCGTAGACATGTACACATAGATTTATTGCTGCTCTGACTGGTTATTAGCCACAGCCTCCATATATCCAACTTAATATTTCCTTCAGAACCAGACGTAATTGTATTTTCCACCTGTGAGAAGCATTAAAATGCTAATCCCAAAGTTCTTTTGTTTTCTTATTACTGTCACTCGAATATTTAAAAAGGCAAAGCAGACATGCTGGGGCTAAACATGTACACAAAATGGATTTTGAAAATGCCTGTGTGGCTTTATCATTCGAAATGCTGAAGGTTCTGTGTGTTTGGGTCTTTTTTTAATTTTTATTTTAGGTGATGAGAAAGTAAAACATTTCTTGAATGTTTTTAAAGAAACCTATCATAGGGGCTTCCCTGGTGGTCCAGCGGTTAAGAATCTGCCTGCCAGTGCAGGGGACACAGGTTCGATCCCTGATCCAGGAAGATCCCACGTGCCATGGAGCAACTAAGCCTGTGAGCCACAACTACTGAGCCCACGTGCCAAAACTACTGAAGCCCACACGCCTAGAGCCCGCGCTCCGCAACAAGAGAAGCCACCACAATGAGAAGCCCCTGCACCGCAACGGAGAGTAGCCCCCGCTCACCACAACTAGAGAAAGTCCACGCGCAGCAACAAAGACCCAGTGCAGCAAAAAAAAAAAAAAAAAAAGAGAGAAAGAAAGAAACCTATCATAGAAAAGCATCCTAAAAGAAGATCTGTTCCCTGGAATTCCTTCCCTTTGCCCTGACAGTTTACACAGCAGTACTTGCAGAATGCACCGTGCTGGTTTTATGATTGTAGATTAAAGAGATATTTCCTCCATAACATTTTTATGTTTGCCCCATTTTTTATAAGACATTCAAAAAGTGTAATAATAACAATAATATCCTAATTTATTTTTACTTTCTAAGTCTAGTATACATGGAACTAATAACTGTTGAACAGAATACTTCACACTTCACTCTGACCCATCTATATGGAATGCTATCAGGTTTGAGTGGTGCCTAGAACAGGAGAGGGCTCTTAAGCAGGTCCAGGCTGTGGTTCAAGTAGTAGAACCTGCAGTTGTAATAGTATCAGTGGTGAGAAAAGGTACCATGTGGAGTTTATAGGAGGCCTGAATAGGAGAATCACAACATAGACCCGTTAGCTTTGGAAGCAAGGCTATGCCATCTTCAGCAGAGGACTATACACCATTCAGTAAACAGCCCCTGGCTTGCTACAGGGCCCTGGTGGAGATAGAGCATGTGACTATAGGACATCAAGTGATCATGCAGCCGGACCTTCCCATTATGTGTTCTATCAGATCCACCAAATTATAAGGGTCAAGGCAATCCATCATAAGATAGTGGTTGGTATGTCTGAGACTGGGCATGAATAGAAAAGGGCCCAAGTAAGCCGATAGGCAGGACTCCCAGAGTCCCTTGTCATCACCACTGTTGCTTCAGTGCTTCTCCTTGCTGAAACTTATGGCCGTGCATGGGGGACAAGGAGACTTCCTTAAGACCAGCTGGCAGAGGAGGAAAGGGGCCATGTTTGGCTCATGGCTGGGCTGACTCGGCAAGCAGCTGCTCCTGCTGCTGCACTACTACCACTCAAGGGTGGCCTTGAAAGGCTTGAAACCTGCCCGGTACAGTGCCTCTGGCTGTCTGTTTTGTATGGAAAGAGAAGTGGTCCAATGTAAGACCATACACAACCTTTGTGGGCATCAGTGAATGGCTAGGCTGATTAGTCAGAGGCCAGGAAAAAGACTGGAAATTTGACAGTAAGGAGGCTTATAGAAAAAGCATATGGATAGATCTATGGGCATAGGCACAAAATGTAAAGATCTTAGTAACACATGTTAATGCCCACTAGGGAATATCCACCACACAAGAGGCACTAGTAGACAGAATGTCTTGGCCAGTTGATGTCAGCCAGCCTCTGCTGTCAGCCATTGCAAGCCTGGCACAATAACCTCGTGAAAGAGTAACCAGGTGGCAGAGAGAGGCTTTGAGCCCAGCATTAGTTTCCACTCACCAAGCCTGATCTAATTATTCCCACTGCTAAATGTCCTTTAGGCCAGCACAGAAATCAATGCTGAGCCACAGTATGGCACCATATCTTGAGGAAACCAACCTTTTACTTTTAGTAAGTTGAATATATTTGGAACTTTCCACCCTGGAAAGAACAGCAACTCACCTTAAGTTGACTCAATGCACACATCAGGTTATGGGTTTTCCTTTCCTGCCCACATGGCATCTAGCAGCAGTCCAGGGGCTTACCAAGTTTGATCCACCAACATGGAATCCCACACTAAAACTCAGACTGAGTCCCACTTTATAACAAAGCATTAGGCACCATACCATGGGATTTACTGATTGAGGAGTCTGGCTTCTGGTTAAAAACCTATGGGTGATTTTTCAGACCCAGTTACAAAAGCTCTACCTGACAGAGAAAGCTGCCCTCCCTGCACCAGAGTTGGTGCACGGTGAATGCATTGCAGTCTCTGAAGGGAGATGCAGTCAAGGATGCAGACCCCTTTGGCTGGTCATACTCCACATATTTACATCCCTAGCCCAGGCACCTTCATTCCTAAGTCTCTTTATCTGAGGCCTTGGGCAGAAGTCTTCTTTAGGCAGCTTTGCTGAGACCTCCTAATAGAAGACGGGTTGGCGGGGGAAGTGGCAGGCTGGGGGTAAGGAGGGTGGACCTTGAAGATGTCTTTTCCCATTCCAACTCAGTACCCAGGACTTTTTCCCTCCGAGCCCTTCCCTCTGACCCCACCCTCCACCTCAGGATCCTAAAACTATCATAGCCTTTTGTTCAAGCCTCCCTCAACAATGAGATGACCCCCACATCTGCACGGATCCACCACTCATCATTCCATGGGGGAAAGGGAACAGAGGAATCTGCTTTCTCTGGGTTTAGCCTCTTGCTTACACCATTACAATAAGCGCTTAAAAGTTTAGCTCTGTCATTTTTGGCTTATTTCATTAATCAGCTACTCAGACACTTGACAGTTTAGCTCTTTCCCAACTCAGCTGAGCTCCCGACACTGATCTATTACATACTGCACGCCCCCAGAAGCTTCAAGTCTTACAGAAGGACAGAGGGACCTTTTGAATGCTCCACCAAGGTGCCAGTGTGGAGATATTGTACAAGGAGGGGGTACCACCTCCAGCACGTTATACACCTTAAGTCAACAACCACTGCAAGATGCACGGTGCCCATTAGGTAGAATACAAGGGTCCGGGATACAAGAGGTGTAAGGAGTGGCCCTGCTCACCATCTCTTCCAGTGGTCCACCTGGGAAATTAGTGCTCTCTTCCCCACAGAATGAGACTGTGTGGATCTAGAGGTCCTGGATTCCAGAGAGTTAGCACTTCCACCAGGAGACACAATAGAGCCCCATAAACTAGAAACTGTAACTGCTGTTTGGCCATTTCAGGTTCCTCATGCCAGAAAGCAGGAGACAAGGAAGAGACACGATATTGGCAGGTTTATTTGATCTGACTGGCAGGACGAAGGGCAGCTGGGACAGAAGAAAATGTTTGACATCAGATAATCCAGTAGGGCTTCTCCTCGTACATCTGCTAACCAGTTTTAGCCATGACCTGAGAAAGGTATGGTGACCAAAAGCTTAGGTCCCTCAAGTACAAAGTTCTCTGTCACCGCACCAGGTAAGCCACCTACAGTAAAGGTGCTGGCTGAGAGTGAGGGGAATCAAGAATGAGTGGTAGGGCTTCCCTGGTGGCGCAGTGGTTGAGAGTCCGCCTGCCGATGCAGGGGACACGGGTTCGTGCCCCGGTCCGGGAAGATCCCACATGCCGCGGAGCAGCTGTGCCCGTGAGTCATGGCCGCTGAGCCTGCGCGTCCGGAGCCTGTGCTTCGCAACGGGAGAGGCCACAACAGTGAGAGGCCCGCGTACCGCAAAAAAAAAAAAAAAAAAAAGATAAGAATGAGTGGTACAGGAGGAGTCATGATGAGTATCAGTTGTAGCCTCAAGATCAGCTTCAGCTGCAAGGGCTTTCATCCTACTAACCTTCCTCTTGTAAGTTTCTCCAGGAAAAGAGCCAACCAGGATCCTGGAGATGCTGTTCCCAGATGCAGAGTTACTTACCATATGAAGCAAGTGGATCTGAGAGGTGCAAGCGTGGGCTGTAGTGGATTCTGTGATGTGCCACCCAGACACCCTCTTCAGGACCTCATTCACCACCAGCCACAGGAGTGCTGGCTGTTGAAAACTCACAGCCATATCCCTTTCTAGGAATTGCCCTTGACCGAAGGAAGGTGCTCCACCTAAAGTTACACTTCCTCCCCAAGGGCAGCCTGCATCCAATGACTGCTTGATGCTGGGGTCAAAGGCCCAGTCCCCTGCCTCTATTTGGGACAGCTCTGAGGGGCCATCTGACCTCCAGGGCTATCTGTGGGATCAGCTGAGGTCTCTGTTGCAACTGCATCACAGTTCAATTTCTCCCTCTACCCGGTTGTGCTTTCCCTAACTCCACGAGGTATTGATCCCAAGAGCACTCCCCCATAAATCTCCTGCACAGAAATCTCTGTCTCAGAATTCATTTCTAAGGACTAAGACAATGAGGAAGATGTAGTCTCAGAGTTTCACCCTCTGTGTGAAATGCAACAGGAGAGCATACCCTTGTATAAGCCACAATGGAACAATCAAAGAAATCCAGATTTAGTGCAATCCATTGAACTGTATTTATTGAAAGCTGGTGAGGTTCCCCAGAAAATCGTTAGAATACATGTAAAAACTAAATGTGGTCTCATTTTTTCTTTTTAAATTGGAAAGGAGGGAAAAAATGGCAATGGTACTACCACAATGCTGGAGAGAGTGTATCATTTTTCTGGAGGACAGTTTGAAAACACATATCAAGAGTATTAAAATGCTTTCCCCTTTGACTCATTAATTCCTCAAAAACATCTAAAGATTTAAATTAAATTTGTAAAAATATACTACATGGGTGGACTTTATAGTAATCTAGATAGCCATTAAAATAATACTGAAATATATTGGGTTGGCCAAAAAGTGCCTTCGGTTTTTAAGTAAAAATAAAAGACACATTTTTCATTTTCACCAAGAACTTTATTGAACAACGTATTCACCTTTTGTTCCACTACCTTCTGCCATTTTTCAGGCAACTTCATAATTCCATCTTCCCAAAACTTTTTATCTTTTTGAGCAAAGAACTGTTCCAGGTGCCTTTTACAGTCTTCTACAGAATTGAAATTTTTCCCATTAATAGAATTTTGTGAAGTCCTAAATAAATGGAAATCCGAAGGTGCAATGTCTGATGAATACGATGTATGAAGCAGAATTTCCCAGCTAAGCTGTAACAGTTTTTGCCTGGTCATCAAAGAAACATGTGGTCTTGCATTATCCTGATGGAAGATTATGTGTTTTCTGTTAACTAATTCTGGATGCTTTTAGTCGAGTGCTGCTTTCAGTTGGTCTAATTGGGAGCAGAACTTGTTGGAATTAATCGTTTGGTTTTCCAGAAGGAGCTCATAATAGAGGACTCCCTTCCAATCCCATCATATACACAACATCTGCTTCTTTGGATGAAGACCGGCCTTTGGCGTGGTTGGTGGTGGTTCATTGCACTTGCCCCACGATCTCTTCCATTCCACATTGTTGTACAGTATCCACTTTTCATAGCTCATCACAATTTGTTCTAAAAATGGAAAATTTTCATTACATTTAAGTAGAGAATTGCATGCAGAAATACAGACAAGAAGGTTTTTTTCGCTTAACTTGAATGGAACCCAAACATCAAAGCGATTCACATAACCAAGCTGGTGCAAATGATTTTCAACACTTGATTTGCATATTCTGAGTATGTCAGCTATCTCCCGAGTGGTATAACATAAATTGCTCTCAATTAATGTCTCGATTTGAGCGCTATCAACTTCCACTGGTCTACCCGACCGTGGCGCATCGTCCAGCGAGAAATCTCCAGCAAGAAACTTCGCAAACCACTTTTGACATGTTCGATCAGTCACAACACCTTCTCCACATACTGTACAAATCTTTTTTTTGCGTTTCAGTTGCGTTTTTACCTTTCTTGAAATAATAAAGCATAATATGCCAAAAATGTTGCTTTTTTTCTTCCATCTTCAATATTAAAATGGCTACACAAAAATTCACCAATTGTGAGGACTTCTCTGGTAGCGCAGTGGTTAAGAATCCACCTGCCAATGCAGGGGACACAGGTTTGAGCCCTGGTCCAGGAAGATCCCACATGCCGCGGAGCAACTAAGCCCATGCACCACAACTACTGAGCCTGTGCTCTAGAGCCCGTGCTCCGCAGCAGGAGAAGCCACCGCGATGAAAAGCCCGCGCACCGCAATGAAGAGTAGCCCCCGCTCGCTGCAACTAGAGAAAGCCCGTGCGCAGCAACGAAGACCCAACGTAGCCAAAAAAAAAAAAAAATTCACCAATTCTGATAAGTCTTTTTTTAAATGCACGCTGATATGACAGCTGTCACATACAATCTAACAAAATTGTTTCAAATGAAGTTAAAGACACCTAAGTGCTACTAGAGCCATCTCACAGAAAAAAACAAATGAACCTTTTGGCCCACCCAATATTTATCAAAATATTAACCAATAATATTTCTGTGTGATACAATTTGGGGTGGCTTTTATTGTCTTTTCATTTATCTGTATCCCTCTGCCTTTATTTATCTGTATCCCTCTGAATATGTATTACTTGCAATTGTTAAAATTATAATTTACTATAAAATAAGGAATGAAAGATTTTTTTTTTTTGCCTCCCCATAGGTTATCTCAATTTACAGAAAATATCCTATTTAGAATCCTCCATTTCAACTTTCTACTTTCATATCACTTTATATTTTATGTATTTTGGTATACTTGCATTTTTCTGCAATTTTTAGTTGTATTCATATCCTGCCTCCATCATTAGGTTGTAAGTTTCTAAGAGCCCTATCTACAGAAATGTCTGCCCATTGAAGGATACCCCAACACACTGATGACTGAAGGACAGGATTCATACACTGAGCTGTAGCACAGAAAGAACCAGTAGCAGCACGAAGCACTACAGCCCTTTGTTCCTGTTAATTAAAAATATAACAACAACAAAACCCACACATGCCACACACTCTCAGATATTCTAGTTGAAGCCATGCTAGGAATCAGACTAGCTGTCCTTATTGCCTCCCACATAACTGTGCAATGCAATGCTTTCTAAACATCGCTATCAGTCATACAATCCTCTATAACCGCTGAAAGGAGCACGGGTTCTTTTTGGTTTTGTGTTTCTTTTTTGTTTTCTTTCACTTAATTATTCACAATAACCTGGTGGACTTGCATTCAGATCAGAAAAATGTTTCATTTGGTTGTATGTGAGCTGCTTGTAAGTGCCTCTTTTTCTGAGCTGCCTGTCAACCCACCAGTCTTATAGGCCCAGAATGAGTCTCCTGGGGCTGATAAAAGATGGATGATTAGCCCCTGATGCCGGCACAGCCTGCCACAACTGCACGTGAAAAGTACGAATCTCTTTTTGTCTTGAAGAATGGGTTGTAAAATTTCCTTTTTCAATTTCAAGCCAAGAAGATGGGTTTTATCTCTTTATAAAACACTGGGTCATTATTGGGCTAACTGTAACAGAAACAATTTACCTGGTTGAGGCTCAACAGCAAGAAGGAATGAATTCTATCCAAGTTTTCAGTGTGCTCCACTTCAGCCTGGCCCCCTAGAATATAAGCTACACAACAGACAGGCACTGCAGTATCAGTAGTACCTTGGTACTGATGCATAGTAGGTACTCATTAAATATTTGTTGCATGACTGAATAAATGAATGAAGGGAGCAAAGTTTGGGGATTGCTGAGGCTTTGGGGTACCAGGTAGCTTCTATTACCCAAATAATCATTTCTCACTGACAGACTGCAACCTGTAATTCTAAGCTCAGAATTTAACCCATTTGGCTTAAGGTTCTTATTTCACTTAAAATGAAAATGCCCTGTGCATTGGTAAGAGAATAAATTGGTACAACCTTATTGAAAACCAATCTGGCAGTTTAGGCAAATCGAAAATATTAATTCCCTTTCACCTAGGACCAGCCCTTCCAGAAATTTATCCTCCAGAAATACGCACATACAAAGAGGTTTATTGCACTGTTGTTTCTAATGGGGGGCAAGGGGAAGAAGGGAGGGGGGAAAACCCTAACCTAACCTACATACCCATATGTAAGGGATTGGTTAGGGGAAAGCAATTTAACCACTGACTCTCCTCTCCTATTGATCAAAGATTCTGTGTGACCTTGACTCCCTCTCTCCTCCAGGGTGCTTCTAAGAGGCATGAGCCAGTTCCTATGTGGTGACAACAGGGAAACCTGAGAGGCACAGAGGGCAGGAGATACCATCAAGTGGCTCAGAGCCCTCATGGAACTGGAACAAGAGACAGGTGAGGACGTGAAGGGGTACATAAGAGCATCTGATATAGTGGCTGTATGTTTTTTTACAGGAATGCTTGTCTTTTAGAGATTCATACTGGACTGTTTACAAAAGAAATTATACAACGTCAGAAATTTCCCAAATAATTTAATGTCAGGAGAAGATGGTGGGGTTATAGATCCAATAAGATTGAACTAGGTGATGGATACATAGGGGTGCATAATTCTATTCTACTTTTTAATATATTTGAAATTTTCTATAATAAAAATTTTCCTTAAGAAAATGTGCCCTTTGGTTTCTTAGAGATGTTAAGTCTTCCCAAGTTCCCAGTTTTAATCAGTCAATAAAAATGTTTGATATCAAGCCAAAAGATAACAGCCTGAAAAGAAAACCAACCTAATCACGCAGAAAACTACGTGTGCCAACTGGGAGATGGAATGTTTCCAGAGTTCAGAGAAAGGAGAGAGAACTGTAGGCTGGGAGGTCAGAAAGTCTCACGGTGTAGGTGAGACAGTAAGGAGACAGGTCTAATCATAATGGACACATATCCCATGTTGCCAAGGGGTCTCTGGGTCCCTGCAAATGGGAATGCCAGCCACATCAGCCCTACTTGGGTCCTCATAGCACAGTCCTTAGGGAAATGCATTCCTGGAACACTGGCATTTGCTCTTGGATCTCCTCAATAACTCTGAAGTTAAGACATGCCTTGGGCCAAAGTTTCTCCCAGGCACATGTCATATCATTCTTGGTCTTTCCTCCCAAGTGGCAGTGATGTTTATGAAGCCCTTCATAACATCCATCTTCCACCCATCTCCAGCTGGTAGTACTAATACGGTGAGTTGCAGAACACACTCACTTCGGCAGATGGCGATGTGCAGTTCCGCGGTGTGGTGGGCTAACCAACCTTTACTGGTACAGAGTACACAGTACAGCAGGCTACGGTGGTTCTCTTTGGCTGAGCACTCATAGGAGCACTCAAAGGACGCACCACACACACACACACACACACACACACAAAGCACACACATATGTTATACCGTAGTGTATTTATGTCACCAAGTATATATATATATATATATATATATATATTTCTTTTTTTTTTTTTTGGTCTGGCCACACCACGTGGCATGCGGGATCTTAGTTCCCCAACTAGGGATCGAATCCATGCCCCCTGCAGTGCAAGCACAGACTCTTAACCACTGGACCACCAGGGAATTCCCCTACAAACATATTTTTATGGAAAATATTTCAGAGATAAATAGCATTATAATGAATCAGTACTGAGGAGGGCTAAATAGAATATGAGTATGATATCTAATATGTGCCAGTCATATTTGCACATATTATGAAGCACTTTATACATATTATCTCTTTTAATCCTTACAATGACAGCCCTATTAGCAGGTTCTATTATTACCCCTCAGATAAAAACTCATTATACATATTATCTTATTTACTCTTTATAACGATAGTGCTGTTAATGGTTTTTATTATTGTCCCACAGATAGAAAACCTATTGCACAGAGAGGTTAAGTAACTTACCCAAGATCACTTAAGTAGTGGAGCCAGGACTCAAATCCAGAGCTCATGTGCTTAACTGTTGAAGCTATGCCAATTACTCTGCATACAAAACGTCCTTCCAGGTACAACTGGATTCTGGTGCAAGGTTCTGAGTGAGTACTCCTTTATTGTACATGCTTTTGTAGAGTAAAAGACTTCCCCATATTTGCCTTTTGGGGATGACAAGTAGGATTAGCTAAGGCCAATTTTCTTGGAGAAGGGCTATATGCAGGGAAACTGCTAGCCCATCTAGTAACTCTGTGCAATCTGGAACAAAGCTCTCTACCAGGGCGATTGGCTGGGCTGGTAGAGTTTGACTGGGTTTCAGCAGCCTTGCTCCCATAGGTGGTAACCCTGGCCGTATGAGTGGAAGAGGGTGTAACAGGAGGCCTCTGTGGAGTGAGATAACCCCTTCCATTGCAAATGGTGGGGGCCATGTAGTCTCCCCTCTTCTCCTCAGTTACCAGAGGGAGAGAGTAACTGCTGACCGGCTCTCTCTCCCTGCACCTGTGCTCCAACAGCCAACTGTTTCAAAAGCACCAAAGCCTGTGTCAAGGGCCTCTCAACCCAGACAGAGCAGAGCACGTCCCTTACAATCCACTCTTTTTGTAGCCCAACTTAGTAAGGAGTGGTCGCCACTCACTCTGCTTCCTCTGCTCTCTTCACTCCCCTGCAATCTAACTTCCACCCCTCCACATCACTGAAACTCCTTCCGCCATGTTTAGTCTCTGTCCTCCTTGACCACTCTGCAGCCTTTACCACTGACAATGACTAGTTCCAGAGTCTTCTCTTTTGGCTTTTCAGATTCTCCTCCTATTTCTTTGGCTGTTCTTTCCCAGTCTCTCCCATGGCATTTTCCTCTTCAACCTCCTTTTTTTTTTTTGGCCACGCCCTGCAGCATGTGGGATCCTAGTTCCCTGACCACAGATTGAACCCAGGCCACCTGCATTGCAAGTGTGAAGTCTTAACCACTGGACCACCAGGGAAGTCCTAGGATGCCCCTCAGCCTCCTTTTAAATGCTGGTATTCCCCAGGGTCTCATGCTTGGACCTACCTTCTTCTCTTTCTTCAGATGCTCTCTGGGTGATCACATCTATTCCTAAGGCTGCCCTACCATCTCTTCTGAGGATTCCTCACACTGTTTCTGCTGTCCAAATCTTTCCTAAACTTGAGAAGAAAAAAAAAGTTAATTTCAACAAACCTTTGCTTATACAATTTTTGAAAATAAACTTCTTTCATTTTATAATGTTCTTTAGATAAATGTTGGCCAAAACCTCAGAGCTCAAGATTTAGGTCATTCAATGTCCAGAAATATCCACCCCATAACACTTAGCGAAGCCTGTCCTCATTGTAAATGAATCGGCTAAATCACACTTACTGTTCTGTTAGAAAAAAATCCAACTTCATTTTTCAATGCAAACAAAAATGTTAATATTGTTTCAAGAAAGAGTCTTAAAAACCACTGGGAGAGAAAATCTGGAAGACATTTTGTAAAACTAATGATTAAAAGCAGTCAAATTGATATTAAAATAATACCAATATAATTAAATTACCCATTTTCATAATAGCTATAAAAACAAGAATAAATTTATATGCTGTTCCTCTTTTCTTGAAGTATAATAATGTAATATAAGTACGGTCAAAATGATGTTATAATAAATTGAGAAAAATAATGAAAGTTTTAAATATTTTTGCAGTAACTGTGTGTGTGTGTAATTATGGCACTCACCTTTGGAAAAAATTAAATAAGTATTATATAAAAACAGGTAAAAACTGCCATCATTACCACTGCCCTCACCACTACTTTTGCTACACATTATGACCAGACTTCTCATATGTAAGTAACTAAAGTGGAAGGCAAATGACTAAAAAGGCATTTAATCATGTACTGCTAAAAATGAATTGATCAGCAGCTAACATCTAATTCTCTTGTTTAGTTAATAAGAGGTAATATATATTACATATTTTATAAGATGAGAATTATAAGATTTCATAATATGATTTGATAAATATATTATTGAATATTGTACACCACCTAAACCATGTAAAAATTTAATCTGCTGGTTTTATTCAAAATATATTGAAGTGTTGGTAATCAAGGAAAATATTACAATTAGCTTTAAAAGAATCAGCATCATCAACCTGTACTGCTACAGCTCGGCCAAAGATATGTCTCAGGAAAAAGAGCCCTTATCTTATAGAGATGCCTTCTGACATATCTACAGACGAAATGATATGATATCTAGGATGTGCTTCAAAATCATAAGGGAGTGATGAGAACTGTACTTTACCTCTATGGTCTTCCTCCCAAACCCCCTAACTACAGTCTAAACATGAGAAAAAATATCAGACAAATCCCAACTGTGGAATATTTTGCAAAATACCCGAGCTGTATACCTGAAAACTGTCAATGTCATCAAAACCAAGAAAGTTCTGAGAACCTGCAAGACCAGAGGAGACTAAAGAGATAGGACAACTCAATGTAATGTGGTATCCTGGGTGGGATCCTGGAAGAGAAAAGGGACATTAGGGGAAAACTACTGAAATCGAAATGAAGTATGGAGTTTAGTTAATAATACTGAAGTTCCTTCTTTAATTGTGACAAATGTACTGTGGTAATGTAAGATGTTAACAATAGGGAAAAATGGGCATAGAGTGTATGACAACTCTATCCTACCTTTTGCAAGACTATTTTAAAAGACGATTCTAAAATTAAAAGTTTAAGATAATCACTATGGAGAGGGAAAAGCAGATGGGGTGTGTGGTTGGGACAGGATTGGCCACGTGTTAGTGCTTATCGGGGTTACATAATGAAAGTTCACTATACTATTCTGTCTACATTTATGTGTGTTTGAAATTCTCTATCATAAGGTTAAAAAATACATACATTGCGTTGGGGGTTCCTCAAAGCCATCCTCAGGTTCAATGATTTGCTAGGAGGACTCCAGGACTCAGCATATAATCATACTCACGGCTATGATTTATTACAGTGAAAGGACAGAAAGTAAAATCAGCAAAGGGAAAAGGCACAGGAGGCAAAATCCTGAGGAGACCAAGCACAAGCTTCCTAGAGTCCTTCCCCTCTGGTGTCATACAGAATGCACTTAATTCCTTCCCAGCATCAAACTGTAATAACACACACGTGTCTATCAGGGAAGCTCATTTGAGAAGCCTGTGTTGTTACTGGGGGCTGGTCACATAAGCACCGTCTACCGAGCACATGTCAAGATTCCAGACTGTCAGACGATATTCAGTATCAACCACGTTGTTTGTAAAAAGCATTTCAGGCACAGTGAGCCGTCCTTACCATTTAGGGAAAGTGTAATATCAGTGTAGAGAACTGTTTACCAGTCAAGTTCCCAAGTGCCAGCCAAAGGCCAACCTTGCAAGCAGGCCTTTCTAAAGATAGCAGTCTCAGGCTTACACACACACAGAGGCATACTACTCTCTGGGATACAGCTCAGATATGTTTCATAACTCACATCCTCCTCATCTATGGAAGGTAGCTCCACTGCCCTCACTAGGAGACCTCATCTCCTATTCTGGTCCAGAGGTGCATGTCTGAAGGGGGAAGGGAGGGCCTGTGAGGTGTAGAGAGCTGAGAAGAGCAAGTTCCAAGTTTCTCAGTGGGCAGAGCTGCACAGCCTGGAACTCTGCACTCCTGTTCTTTGCTTTTTTCCTTCTGTACACGGTGCTTTAGTTCTGGGAAATCTACCTTGAGGACAGAAGAGAAAGAGAAGGGGGAAAAAGAAAAATGGGAAAGAAAAGAAGGAGGACTTTTGAGAGAATGAGACAGAATCTGGTCAGCAATCTGCTCCTAGATAGCTCCTGGATCCATTCTCGTGCCAGTGCAGAAGGCTGTGAATATCATGAAACAGGTGAGTTTGAGGTTCCTAAAGTATATACAAGTGGTGATGTCCTGTAGGCAGGCAGATCTGGAGCTGGTGAAAGGCTGAGGGGTACAGGCCTGCAAGGGCTCCCATCCCCTTCAAATGAAGCAATATACACACTAATACACTACAGCACACAAGTAATGAGTTTTTGGTTAAACCTTGTAAATATCTTGTGAATAGTGTCTTTCTCTATGTGTGTGTGTCAAAAGAATTACTGTAGCTTCGTGTCATCCTGTTCGGCATTTAAAAAAAAATTTTTTTTTATGTGCTTGGAAGCCTCAAAAAATGGAATTGATCCAGGCTTCTTGTAATTTCTTGGAGCCCCAGGAAACAGAACTGGCTGGTGATACAGATTCAGAAGTCATCAGCACCAAGGCCTTGGTAAATTGAAAACAAGTGAGTGAAGGGGATCGCCCAAGAGAGCTCCTTTATGGAAAAAGAGGGCTCTGGGACGAGAACATTTAAGGCACTCCCTAAAGAGGCGCCTACAAAGGAGGCTAACCAGGAATGGCCAAAGAGGTAAGAGAAAAATCAAGTGAAACGAAGTCGGGAAAATATGGCCAAAGAGAGGGGAAGTCAAGAGGACACAAACCAAGAGTGCGTTTGAGAGGGGAAGTAATCAACAGCGTCAAATATTCGCTGATTTTTCCCGGTCAGCACCAACCAGAATAATTCTGCCAACTCCCCTCTCTCCCCTCCCCCTGGTACTGTTACTACGTCACTTTTGACTCTTACAGGGTTTCAGCCGGTGGTTTACAGTTTATGCCCTCCAATTACATGGCTCAAGCAGGAGGTCGGAATCTTACTCATTTTCCTCTTCCATAAGGCATTACGCCTCTTGCTCAATTAATATAAGTGAAACGATTTGAAGAACATTTGAAAAACCACCCCCGGGCAAAGATCTTACGTTTTAACTCGCTCCAGCAGCCAAATTCCCCCGGACACGACCAACTGCGCAGGCGCAGAGGCCGATCACCCGGCTTTCTCTGGTCTTTGCATTTGGCGCGAAATCTCCGTTTCGTGGGAGGGGCTGAGGGAGAGGCCGCGCTCATTGGACAGGTTTGGCGCGAAATCCCCGAGCTTCTGCGCCACGATTGGCTCCGGCCTTCCGGCGAAGGGGCGGGGCAGAGGAGGTGCGCGCCGAGCGGCAGCGTCCGGGGAGAAGCAACTCTCTGCGGTCCAGCGAGGCGACGGCGGCCCCTCAGCATTAAGCAGCGATGGACCTCGCGGCGGCAGCGGAGCCTGGCGCCGGCAGCCAGCACCTGGAAGTCCGCGACGAGGTGGCCGAGAAGTGCCAGAAACTGTTCGTGGACTTCTTGGAGGAGTGAGTCGGAGGGCGCCCCTTACCCGCGGAACTTCCCCTCCCGCCCCTCGCGGCTTCCGGAGCCCGGGGGCGCCGTGGGCCCCGCGCGTGTTCGGGAACTGAGGGGTCGCGCGCCTCGGAGAGCGGGCCGCGGGGAGAAGGCTGGGCCGGCTGGGCTGGTTTCCGGGGGTGAAATCCATCTGGAGCTCTTCCGCAAACTCCTGCCGTGCGCAGTGCCCTGGGCCGAGCGCTTTAGGCCCGTCGTTCAGTCCTCACAGCCTGTAAGGCTGGTGGTCGCGTAGCCCCCGGTTCCTTGTTCGGACCCTGAGGCTGGGTGGGGATGAGTAACTCGTCCAGTTAGGCCGCGCGTCGTCAGGGTCGCGGGGGAGGCCGAACTGGCGTATGAATCCTGGCGGGGGCCTGACTGGGGTCCACAGAGGGCCTGGCAGCCCTGGAGCCCGTGGAGTTGAAAGGGCCGGAGTGAACCCCGTGGTTGACAGATGCTCGGGCGAGGGCCCGACCTGCTTATGGCGCTGAACGCACTCCCTCCGTCTCTTCCTTTCCTTCCAACCCTCCAAACCCCACTTTTCTTTTTTTCTGTTGCCTTTTTTAGGCTCCAGGCATCTCAAACCCCCTCTCCCTGGCTTTCAGCCACTGCCACCAGTTACTTTTCTTAGATCGTGCAGATATAGCTCTGCTTTCCCTGAGTGGGACTCTACCGCCTCCAGGAAGAAGTGGAAGCACTGCGGAATGTCTTAGGAAATTCTTTTTTTTTTTTTAAGAGCTCAGTTTTTTAATTTGATCATTTCTTGCATTTGAAGTTCTCCTCGATGACATCTTGGCCTGAGACTCTTTGCCATAGTCCTAAAAAAAAAAAAGTCATATGCGGTTTTACTAATATTTAGAAACTCCACTAAGTTGTTAGCACTAGTTATAGTGAAGCTTTTAAAAATTAGCACATGTCTTACGAAAATGCTTCCCATCCTTAAAATTTCTTTTAGTTATTCTCAAGGGCCTTAATGACTTCCATGTCTTTAAGGCTCATAACATGGCAGGAAATTCTTTTTTTTTTTTTTTATTGTGGTAAAACCTTTACCATTTTAACCTTTTTTTTTTTCTTGGCCGTGCCCTGTGGTACATGGGATCTTAGTTCCCCAACCAGGGATCGAACCCATGCCCCCTGTTTTGGGAAGAGAGTCTCAACCACGGGACCACCAGGGAAGTCCCCATTTTAACCTTTTTTAAACACAGAGTTCACTGGCGTTAAGTACATTTACCTTGTTATACAGCCATCACCAACATCCATCTCCAGACCACTTTTCTTCTTCCCAAACTGAAATTCTGCACCCACTAAACAATGATTCACCATTCCCCCCCCGACCCTCCTGCCCCTGACAACCACCATTCTGTTTTCTGTCTATGAACTTGACTACTCTAGGTACCTCAGACTTGGAGTCGTACAATATTTGTCCTTTTGTGACCAGCTTACTTCACTTAGCATAGTGTGTCTTTAAGTTTTCCATGCTGTAGCATGCGCCAGAATTTCCTTTTGAAGGGTGAATAGTATATCATTGTATGTCTATACCACATTTCGTTTGTCTCTTCATCCATCCATAGATATGTAGGTTGTTTCCACACTTTTACCACTGTGAATAATTCTGCTGTCTTGTGAAATTCTGATAGAGTTAAAACCATAGTTTAATTTATATTTCCCTACTTTTGGCAATGTTACTCTCTGCCTGACAGCTCTTCATCCTTCAAAGCCTAGCTAAAGAATCATACCTCATTTGTTATACCCTAGAAACCTTTCAGGCAGCACCAATCCTTTCTTCCCTTATGTTCCCAAGCTGCCATTTTCTGTCATCTCTGGTAATATATCTACCTGTCAGCCGTTTCATCTGAATGTAAATCCCATCCTTAATCCCCCCTAGCCACCACACCACATTACACAGGCCCTCAGTTATGTTTGATTTTAACAAATAATGTAATTACCTTTGCTTCCTTGAAGTTTGCCATGCAGCTGACTCCTGGGCACAGTGATGAACAAGACAAATAATCCCTGTATTTGTTGGGGAAAAAATGTTAACGCCCTCTCAAAATACCAACTTTGATTGCCATTGCTTATGGAATAAGATCCAAATTCTTCACAGCTGCTTTTTCCAGTTTGATCTTCCACAGCCATTCTGTCATTATCCACACTCCTCCCATACCCTTCCTGACTTTGCTACATACTTGCAAACATCTGTAGCCAATCTATCCACCACTCATTTTTTTTTTCTTTCAAATTTTGAAAGTCTTTCAACGCCGAATTCCAGTGTTACCTTTTATATGCATGAAGCCTTTGTAGATGTTCCTGTTAGGCAAAATTAGTTTATATTCCCCTGTCACATTCTTTTACCTCCTCCTTTTTCTTTTTCCTTTTTATTTTATTGTGGAAAGAACACTTAACATGAAATCTACCTTCTTAACAAAATTTTAACTACTGTGTTATTGTTGTACAGTAGATCTGTTAGAGCTTATTCATCTTGCTTGACTGAAACTTTATGCCTGTAGTACCTCCACATTCTCCTCTTCCTCCTACCACCATACCACTCTTTGATTCTATGAATTTGACTTTTGGGGGGTTTTTTTGGCCTCTCCCAATGGCTTGTGAGATCTTAGTTCCCTGGCCAGGGATCGAACCCCGGGCCCACGGCAGTGAAAGCGTGGAGTCCTAACCACTGGACCACCAGGGAATTCCTGAATTTGACTTTTAGATACCTCATATTAGTAGTATCATGCAATATTTGTCTTTCTGTAATTGGCTTATTTCACTTAGCACCATGTCCTCAAGATTCATCCATATTGAGACATTGCAGAATATCCTGTTTTAAGGTTGAATAATATTCTATTGTATGTGTATACTACATTTTGTTCATTCATTTGTCATGAACATTTAGATGTCTTGTCCCTCTCTTTAGTAGAAATGTCTCCTATGAGAGTGTCAACCCCAGCAGAGGGACGATGCTGTCATTTCCAGCCTGTGGTACCTCTGGCATAGTGCTTTGCAGATAGATATTTAGGTATTTAACAGTTAGAACATGCTGTATTTGAAGGAGGAATTGATTTTTTCTCAAAACTAATCTGCATGGTTATGTTAGAAGAACAAAAATCAAATATGTTCGTATGATACGCTTTTGGAAAAAACACACCAGCTTTACTTTGTGTGTGTGTATGTTTCCTTTTTCCTGAAGGTCTTAGGCGCTGAAGCACCTCATTTCTGTGTATTTATTTGTATTTTGGTTCTTAAATCAACAGCTAATCTGTCAGTTTTCTCTTTAGAAATTAAATCTTTGGATTTTAACCTGAATTTCTTTCTTTTTTTTATATCATTAATAGAGTTGGGTTTTTTTGAGTTTTTTTTTATTATCACTTTTTTTAATATATGGCAGGTTCTTATTAGTTATCTATTTTATACATATTAGTGTATATATGTCAATCCTAATCTCCCAATTCATCTCACCATCACCACCAACAACAACAACCCCCCGCTTTCCCCCCTTGGTGTCCATACATTTGTTCTCTACATCTGTGTCTCTATTTCTGCCTTGCAAATGGTTCATCTGTACCATTTTTCTAGATTCCACATATATATGTTAATATACGATATTGTCTTTCTCTTTCCAACTTAACTTCACTCTGTATGACAGTCTCTGGGTCCATCCACGTCTCTACAAATGACCCAGTTTCATTCCTTTTTATGGCTGAGTAATAGTCCATTGTATATATGTACCACATCTTCTTTATCCGTTTGTCTGTCGATGGGAATTTAGGTTGCTTCCATGACCTGGCTGTTGCAAATAGTGCTGCAGTGAACATTGCGACACGTGTCTTTTTGAATTATGGTTTTCTCTGGGTATATGCCCAGTGGTGGGATTGTTGGGTCATGTGGTAATTCTATTTTTAGTTTTTTAAGGAACCTCCATACTGCTCTCCATAGTGGCTGTATCAGTTTACATTCCCACCAACAGTGCAAGAGGGTTCCCTTATCTCCACACCCTCTCCAGTATTTGTTATTTGTAGATTTTCTGATGATGCCCATTCTGACCAGTGTGTGAAACCTCCTTATAGTTTTGATTTGTATTTCTCTAATAATTAGTGATGTTGAGCAGCTTTTCATGTGCCTCTTGGCCATCTGTATGTCTTCTTTGGAGAAATGTCTACTTAGGTCTTCTGCCCATTTTTTGATTGGCTTGTTTTTTTTTTAATATTGAGCTGCATGAGCTGTTTATATATTTTGGAGAGTAATCCTTTGTCCGTTGATTCATTTGCAAATATTTTCTCCCATTCTGAGGGTTGTCTTTTCGTCTTGTTTATGGTTTCCTTTGCTGTGCAAAAGCTTTTAAGTTTCATTAGGTCTCATTTGTTTATTTTTGTTTTTATTTTTATTTTCATTACTTCAGGAGGTGGGTCAAAAAGGATCTTGCTGTGATGTATGTCATAGAGTGTTCTGACTATGTTTTCCTCTAAGAGTTTTATAGTGTCTGGCCTTACATTTAAGTATTTAATCCATTTTGAGTTTATTTTTGTGTATGGTGTTAGGGAATGTGCTAATTGCATTCTTTTACATGTAGCTGTCCAGTTTTCCCAGCACCATTTATTGAAGAGATTGTCTTTTCTCCATTGTATATCCTTGCTTCCTTTGTCATAGATTAGTTGACCATAGGTGCGTGGGTTTATCTCTGGACTTTCTATCCTGTTCCATTGATCTGTATTTCTGTTTTTATGCCAGTACCATGTTGCCTTCGTTACTGTAGCTTTGTAGTATAGTCTGAAGTCAGGGAATATGGTTCCTCCAGCTCTGTTTTTTCCTCTCAAGATTGCTTTGGCTATTCGGGGTCTTTTGTGTCTCCATACAAATTTTACGATTTTTTGTTCTAGTTCTGGAAAAAATGCCATTGGTCATTTGATAGGGATTGCATTGAATCTATAGATTGCTTTGGGTGGTATAGTCATTTTCACAATATTGATTCTTCCAATACAAGAACATGATATATCTCTATCTGCTTGTGTCATCTTTGATTTCTTTCATCAGTGTCTTATGGTTTTCTGAGTACAGGTTTTCTGCCTCCTTAGGTAGGTTTATTCCTAGGTATTCTTTTTGTTGCAGTGGTGAATGGGACTGTGTCCTTAATTTCTCTTTCTGATCCTTCATTGTTAGTGTATAGGAATGCAAGAGATTTCTATGCATTAATTTTGTATTCTGCAAGTTTACCAAATTCATTGATTAGCTCTAGTAGTTTTCTGCTGGCATCTTTAGGATTATCTATGTACAGTATCATGTCATCTGCAGATGGTGACAGTTTTACTTCTTCTTTTCCAATTCGGATTCCTTTTATTTTTCTTCTGTAATTGCCATGGCTAGGACTTGCAAAACTGTTGAATAAGAGTGGCGAAAGTGGACATCCTTGTCTTGTTCCTGATCTTACAGGGAATGGTTTCAGTTTTTCACCATTGAGAATGATGTTTGCTGTGGGTTTGTCATATATGGCCTTTATTATGTTGAGGTAGGATCCCTCTATGCCCACTTTCTGAAGAGTTTTTATCATAAATGGGTGCTGAAATTTGTCAAAAGCTTTTTATGCATCTTTTGAGAGTTGAATATTGTCAGAAGCTTTTTATGCATCTTTTGAGATTATCATATGGTTTTTATCCTTCAATTTGTTAATATGGTGTATCACATTGGTTGATTTGCATATGTTGAATCCTTGCATCCCTGGGATAAATCCCACTTCATCATGGTATATGGTCCTTTTAATGTGTTGTTGGATTCTGTTTGCTAGTATTTTGTTGACGATTTTTGCATCTATATTCATCAGTGATATTGGTCTGTAATTTTTTTTTTGTAGTATCTTTGTCTGGTTTTGATATCAGGGTGATGTCCTCATAAAATGAGTTTGGGAGTGTTCCTTCCTCTGTAATTTTTTGGAAGAGTGTTAGCCTTCTCTAAACCTTTGGTAGATTCACCTGTGAAGCTGTCTGGTCCTGGCCTTTTGTTTGTTGGAAGATTTTTAATCACAGTTTCAATTTCATTACTTGTGATTGGTCTGTTCATATTTTCTGCCTCTTCCCAGTTCAGTCTTGGAAAGTTATACCTTTCTAAGAATTTGTCCATTTCTTCCAAGTTGTCCATTTTTTTGGCATAGAGTTGATCTTTGCTGTTGTTTTCTTTGTTTCTATTTCATTTATTTTTGCTCTGAGCTTTATGATTTCTATCCTTCTACTAACTTTGGGTTTTGTTTGTTGTTTCTCTAGTTCCTTTAGGTGTGAGGTTAGATTGTTTATTTGAGATTTTTCTTGTTTCTTGAGGTAGGATTGTATTGTTATAAACTTCCCTCTTAGAACTGCTTTTGCTGCATCCCATAGGTTTTAGATTGTCATGTTTTCATTGTTATTTGTCTCTATGTATTTTTTGATGTCCTCTTTGATTTCTCCAGTGATCTCTTGGTTATTTAGTAACGTATTGTTTAGCCTCCATGTGTTTGTGTTTTTTACGGTTTTTTTCCCCTGTAATTGATTTCTAATCTCATAGCGTTGTGGTTGGAAAAGATCCTTGATATGATTTCAGTTTTCTTAAATTTACCAAGGTTTGATTTGTGACCCAAGATGTGACCTATCCTGGAGAATGTTCTGTGTGCACTTGAGAAGAAAGTGTAATCTGCTGTTTTCGGATGGAATGTCCTATAAATATCAATTAAATCTATCTGGTCTATTGTGTCATTTAAAGCTTGTGTTTCCTTATTAATTTTCTGTCTGGATGATTTGTCTATTGGTGTAGGTGAGGCGTTATAAAGTCCCCCACTATTATTGTGTTACTATTGATATCCTCTTTTATAGCTGTTAGCATTTGCCTTCTGTATTGAGGTGTTCCTGTTTTGGGTGTCTATAAGTTTATAATTGTTATATCTTCTTCTTGGATTGATCCCTTGATCATTATGTAGTGTCCTTGTCTCTTGTAATATTCTTTATTTTGTTTGTTTGTTTTTTTTGCGGTACGCAGGCCTCTCACTGTTGTGGCCTCTCCCGTTGCGGGGCACAGGCTCTGGATGCACAGGCTCAGTAGCCATGGCTCACGGGCCTAGCCGCCCCGCGGCATGTGGGATCTTCCCGGATCGGGGCACGAACCCGTGTCCCCTGCATCGGCAGGCGGACTCTGTACCACTGCACCACCAGGGAAGCCCTATTCTTTATTTTAAAGTCTATTTTACCTGATATGAGTATTGCTACTCCAGCTTTCTTTTGATGTCCATTTGCATGGAATAACTTTTTCCATCCCCTCACTTTCAGTCTGTATGTATCTCGTATAGACAGCATATATACGGGTCTTGTTTTTGTATCCATTCAGCAAGCCTGTGTCTTTTGGTTGGAGCATTTAATTCAATCACATTCAAGGTAATTATCGATATGTATTTTCCTATTACCATTTTCTTAATTGTTTTGCGTTTGTTTTTGTAGGTTCTTTTCTTCTCTTGGGTTTCCCACTTAGAGAAGTTCCTTTAGCATTTGTTGTAGAGCTGGTTTGGTGGTGCGGAATTCTCTTAGCTTTTGTGTGTCTATAAAGCTTTTGATTTCTTCATCGAATCTGAATGAGATCCTTGCTGGGTAGAGTAATCTTGGTTGTAGGTTCTTCCCTTTCATCACTTTAAATATATCGTGCCACTCCCTTCCGGCTTGTGGAGTTTCTGCTGAGAAATCAGCTGTTAACCTTATGGGAGTTCCCTTGTATGTTATTTGTCGCTTTTCCCTTGTTGCCTTTAATAATTTTTCTTTGTCTTTAATTTTTGTTAGTTTGATTACTGTGTGTCTTGGCGTGTTTCTCTTTGGGTTTATCCTGCCTGGGACTCTCTGTGCTTCCTGGACTTGGGTGACTATGTCCTTTCCCATGTTAGGGAAGTTTTCAACTATAATCTCTTCAGATATTTTCTCAGGTCGATTCTCTCTCTCTTCTCCTTCTGGGACCCCTATAATGCAAATGTTGGTGCATTTAATGTTGTCCCAGAGGTCTCTTAGGCTGTCTTCATTTCTTTTCATTCTTTTTTCTTTATTCTGTTCCGCAGCAGTGAATTCCACCATTCTGTCTTCCAGGTCACTTATCCATTCTTCTGTCTCAGTTATTCTACTGATTGCTTCTAGTGTATTTTTCATTTCAGTTATTGTATTATTCACCTCTGTTTGTTTTTTACTTCTTCTAGGTCTTTGTTAAACATTTCTTGCATTTTCTCAATCTTTGCCTCCATTCTTCTTCCGAGGTCCTGGATCGTCTTCACTATCATTATTCTGAATTCTTTTTCTGGAAGGTTACCTATCTCGCCTTCATTTAATTGTTTTTCTGGGGTCTTATCTTGTTCCTTCACCTGGTATAGTCCTCTGCCTTTTTGTTTTGTCTGTCTCTCTGTGAATGTGGTTTTCGTTCCACAGGCTGCAGGATTGTAGTTCTTCTTGCTTCTGCTGTCTGCGCTCTGGTGGATGAGGCTATCTAAGAGGCTTGTGCAAGCTTCCTGATGGGGTGGGTAGAGCTGGCTGTTGCTCTGGTGGGCAGAGCTCAGTAAAACTTTAATCCACTTGTCTGCTGATGGGTGAGGCTGAGTTTCCTCCCTGTTGGTTGTTTGGCCTGAGGCGACCCAGCACTGGAGCCTACAGGCTCTTTGGTGGGCGACACCAGGAGGGCTCACACCTAGGAATACTTCCCAGAACTTCTGCTGCCAGTGTCCTTGTCCTCGCAATGAACCATAGCCACCCCCTGCCTCTGCCAGAGACCCTCCAACACTAGCAGGTAGGTCTGGTTCAGTCTCCTATGGGGTCACTGCTCCTTCCCCTGGGTCCCGATGCGCACACTACTTTGTGTGTGCCCTCCAAGAGTGGAGTCTCTTTCCCCCAGTCCTGTCGAAGTCCTGCAGTCAAATCCCGCTAGCCTTTAAAGTCTGATTCTCTGGGAATTCCTCCTCCCGTTGCTGGACCCCCAGGTTGGGAAGACTGACGGGGGGCTCAGAACCTTCACTCCAGTGGGTGGATTTCCGTGGTAAAATTGTTCTCCAGTTTGTGAGTCACCCACCCAGCGGTTATGGGATTTGATTTTATTGTGATTGCGCACCTCCTACCGCTTCATTGCAGCTTCTCCTTTGTCTTTGGATGTGGGGTATCTTTTTTGGTGAGTTCCAGTGTCTTCCTGTTGATGATTGTCCAGCAGCTAGTTGTGATTCTGGTGTTCTCACAAGAGGGAGTGAGCACACGTCCTTCTACTCCGCCATCTTGAACCAATCTCCTAACCTGGATATCTTGATTTAATATTTTCTAATCAACAAATACTAACTATTCTTTTATTGTTGGTATGTACAGTTAAGATTGGAAAGTGTTAAATCAAGAAATTCAGATTTAAATCTGAAGACGTAGTTTTCCTATGTTCCCAGCTTTGTACAAAGCATTTTAAAGGCATTTTCTCATTTAATCTTCACAGTGGTCTTAGGAGATAAGATGATGTTCTAATCTTTTTTATTATTTTTTTTTTTCAAACAGAAGAGGGACAGGTTTAGAATAGGTAAGTAACTTGCCCCAAGTTATACAACTACTAAAATGGGCCTGTCTGACCCTAAAACTGATGGTCTTTAACCAATATGCTGAATTATCGGGCATTCACATTCTTCTTTTTGCTGCCTAATTCTTAGGTTTAATGTGACTTGCATGTATCTACAGGTTCCAGAACAGCGATGGAGAAATTAAGTACTTGCAGTTAGCTGAGGAGTTAATTCGTCCCGAGAGAAACACATTGGTTGTGAGTTTTTTGGACCTGGAGCAATTTAACCAGCAACTTTCCACCACCATTCAAGAGGAGTTCTATAGGTTTGGTGTATTAATCTTTACTTTAAATAGACATGTAGCCTGGGAAGCCAGCTATTCTTAGAACGGAAGTGTTCATTTGTGAGGCAAAAGGGCAGCTGTCACAGAGGCCCTTTGATACAGCCAGTGGTCATTTTAGTGCTGCTCTGAACTAATTTAAGCCTTTGTGGAGTTGACTTTTTCACATGCGAATGTTGAAAACCTTTGTTTTCTATGTAGTTTTAGAGGTGTAGGTGTTAAGAGGATTGCTTTGTTTCAGGCTTCAGTGCTATTGCTATGTCATTCATTTAATCCACTCTCCCTCCCCATATCATATAAAATCCCTTGAAACATTTTAAAAGCTGAATGGTATTTTTCTGGCAGAAATTAGACATTAGGCTTTTGTTTTGCTTTCGATTGCTATATAAAGCCAGAAATATCTTTCTACACAAAACTTAGTTTAAATAAAATCAGATTAAAATAAACACTGTGGACTGTTATGAAAGAGAAATGAAGACCCAGGAGTAAGGAGTCACAGTCCTGTTCTTTTACCTGGTATACTGGGAGATGGAGGATTTGTCTCGGTGTTTCTAGTCATATATGGCTATCAAGAACGGTTAGAGGGGTAAGCAGCAGAGTTTATTGTGATAGTATGTAGCAGGAAAAGTTGTACTGACAAGTGAGAGGGAAGTAGAAAATCAGGGCTGATGGTGGAAACACCTGTGCCTGTACCTCATGCACAGACCGTGCCGCAGTTTTGTCTCCTGAAAGTAGCTGATTTTTCAGAGGACTTCCAGAACCTACCACTTAAACCAAGCTGCCTCAGCTATTTAAAACTTAAGAGAACATGCACACTTCCATCTAACCAGTCAAGTGAAACGTTTCTGCCAACTTGCTCTCAAATCAGTACACAAATTCCTTCCCTGCCCTTATCCACTTCCTATCAATCAAGAATAAAACCTGGAAGAAAACAGTAGGCCTTGACAAGTGGGAGGCTGCCTTGCTAGGTAGTATACTGCCCAGGTGGTTCAAGTAGAGTCATCTTGGACAGAGGTGTGACCTGCTGTGTGCATGCTAAATGATTATTTAAAAATAATAGGTTTTCAGGAGCAGCATTTTATCTTTGGTGTTTCTATTGTCTTAGATATATTTATGGTGGAATAGGAGAGGATTGAAGATGCTCTAAACCTGGATCAGATGATAGAAGTGTCCTGCAGAGTTAAATTCTAAAGCTTGGTTGTAACCAGATGAAATTCCTTAGTTTCAGCTGTTGGGAAGCATAAGGGGAAGGAGCCCTTGGTAAGCCTCTTGAAGTTGTCAGTTGATTTACTTTTTGTTTGTTTTTCAGAGTTTACCCTTACCTATGTCGGGCCTTGAAAACCTTTGTCAAAGACCGTAAAGAGATCCCTCTTGCCAAGGATTTTTATGTTGCATTCCAAGATCTTCCTACCAGACACAAGTAAGAAACCTTCTTTGAAAAAAAAAATTCCCCAAATAGTATAGGCATCACTTAATTGTCAGAAAGCTCAGAAGGTTGTAGTCTTAGGTCTATAAAGAGTTATATCCAGGTCTATAAAGAGTTATATCCAGTTATCCAGAAGATTTAGTTTTGGAAAATATGTATTTCCAGGAAAATGGGATGGGAAGTATGTTAAGTGAAGCAATTTCTGGGGATTATAGTATTTTAGGACACCTTTAAGGGATGTTGAGGTGAAAAATTAGTGAGAAAATATGAAAACTGAGAACAGTCACAAAAATTAATGAATTGTCAAGAGCTTAAATAGCATAGCTTTTAAACTGTTTTCCTCTTTAGCAGTTATTTAAAGAATAAATTTGTTGGAGGAAATTAAAGTGATATTTTGAAAACTTAAACTACTAAAATTACCAAGTTATTTAATATAAAATGGGTTTGTGAAATACAGTGTTTTCTAAACCTTCAAGTTCAGAAAAAGATATTTTCCTATGATAATTTTTCCCAAGGATAACTTTACTGTGAAAATGCTTATTTAGAAACGTAGGTAAGAAAAAAATACATTTGCATATAAAACAAAAATGGGATCATTCTGTTTTATAATTGTAATTGCATTTCTTTCATGTCCTTTACTTAGTTTTTCTTATTTATTCATTTATGTATTTTGTTGTGGATGCATGTACATTATACTTCAGGAATGGGCATGTTGACTAAATCATTCTTGTAGGAGAGTCCAAAGAATACCTTGTCTCTTATTTTGTTGTTGTTATTTTAAGCATAAATTATCATTGAATATCCTCTCATTAAAAGTGAAAATTTTTAGTTTGAAAATGAATATTTACTAATGCAATATCTGTCTTTAAACAGAATTCGAGAACTCAACTCATCCAGAATTGGTTTGCTCACTCGCATCAGTGGGCAGGTGGTACGGACTCACCCAGTTCATCCAGAGCTTGTGAGCGGAACTTTCCTGTGCTTGGACTGTCAGACAGTGATCAAGGATGTAGAACAGCAATTCAGATACACACAGCCAAACATCTGCCGAAATCCAGTTTGTGCCAACAGAAGGAGATTCCTGCTGGATACAAATAAATCGAGATTCGTTGATTTTCAAAAGGTGCTTATTAATTTCTTTTTAGGTCAGATTCAGCCTATGCTAATAATTCACTTCTAGGCACTTGTAATTATTATTATAAGCTTACTTAGGCAATGTTAAACTCAGTTTTTATGTAAGTCAAGGTTCATCAAGTGTGACTACAGATTTAAGCTAAAAATTTGTAATGCAAATTTCAATTATCAGTATATAAATGTGTTCTAACCATTAATAACTTGGATTGGAAGCTCCTTCAGGCAAATAAAATGTATTTGTCAAAGAATAAACAGTAACCATGATTATTACTGTTATTATTACAAGCTAGAGTTAGGAAAATTTTTGCAGAAGTAGAGACTTGTTGGTGTAAGACTTGGAGTTGGTGGTTAGGAGGGAGGAAGGCATAAATAAAAGGACAGGTGAAAATGGACATGCTTGTCAATAGCAATGAGGATTATCATGATTAAAGTAGAGGAACCAAATTGGAGATCATCTGAGAGATGGTTTGGTATGAGGCATGGAAGTACTTGGAGCCTTAAATCTCAGATTGAGAAGCTTGGACCTATCTTGATAAGCAAGGGGATAAGTTTTCAGATGGTGTGAATTTTAAAGGAAGATTAATGAGACAACTGTGTGTGGTATTTAACAAGAGACTAATAGGCAGTTGTAGTAACTGGGCAAGAGTTGGATGGTAGCAGTAAGAATGAAGGGGCTGAAGCTCTTCAGGGTTTAGTAACTCTGATATATATGCAAAGAGAAAAGCTGCAGCAGCTCAAGCACTGGAGAATGAGTACCAGACTAAAATAAATAATTTATATTAAATTCAGTTTTTAGTCCTTACTTAGTTTTCTTGTTTTATTCTGATACTTGGTTTATAGGAAACATGTGTTCTTACCAACAACTTTGGGTAAAAGATGCTTTATATTTGATAAAGAACATGATATAACAACCAAATACAAAATATGAATTTAGGTTGGGTCTTGGTTTGGGGGGAAAAAAACAGCTGTAGTAAAGGACATTCTTGACAACTGGGGAAATTTGAAGACGGACTAGATAAAGAAGTCATTATGGAATTAAATATTTAAATCTCTTGGTGTGATTGATGGTATTGTGGTTACATAGGAGATTGTCTTTCTTCTTAAGAGGTGAGTGCTAAAATATTTAGGGGTGAAGTATCTTGATTTTTGCAACTTCTTTCAAATAATACAGTAAAAATATGTGTGTCTTAAGTAATGTTAACAGTTGTGTTGAGGTGGAGGGTATAAAAGATGTGAAATTTTTCATAAAATTTCCCTGACAATTTAGAGGAAGATGGAACACAGAACAATTATTTAAAGTCAGTTTGAACAAAGAAAAAAATACATGTTATTTAATGAGAGTAAAAGTGAACTTGAAGTTTTTAAGTAGATGTAATCTCTTACCAAATTGAAAGTTTTATGGTAGAGAATTTTTAAGATGAATGTTGGCACATGTCAGAAGTCTGCAAACTAGTAAGATAATTTAGGATATGTCGATATTTGTGGCATTTAATTTAGATTGCATGGCATTTGAAATAGATCTCTTCTCATCCTTGGCAATTTATTTGTCTTTGTTACAGGTTCGTATTCAAGAGACTCAAGCTGAACTTCCTCGAGGGAGTATCCCTCGCAGCTTAGAAGTGATCTTGAGGGCTGAAGCTGTGGAGTCAGCTCAAGCTGGTGACAAGTGTGACTTTACAGGGACGCTGATTGTTGTGCCTGACGTGTCTAAGCTTAGCATACCAGGTCAGTAATCTGTGGCTCAAATTTAACAAATTCTCAGTTACCTGAACTGCAGAGTATCTAGCTTCTTGCGTCTTCCTTGTCTTATTTTTGGCTACCAATCAGAGGGTGAGCAAGGAACTATGATGAGAGTAAAAACAAATTGGTTTGCTATAAAAGCTACTGTTCTGAAAAATTTCAAAGCCTAAATGAAATTTTTGCATTTATAGGTTTCATTTATCTGAGCAGTTTTGATTCTCAGCACCTTCAGTATTTGAGCTGTGAAACAGTCTATCATTCATTGTTTCAGGAGCACGTGCAGAAACTAATTACCGTGTCAGTGGTGTTGATGGATATGAGACAGAAGGCATTCGAGGGCTCCGGGCACTTGGTGTTAGGGATCTTTCGTACAGGCTGGTCTTTCTTGCCTGTTGTGTTGCACCAACCAACCCGAGGGTGAGTCTTCTTAGTAGAATGGCAGAGCTTAAGAAAGGCATCCCCTGAGGCTGCCGCAAACTCAGTGTTAAAGACGGAGTTGGGTTGAGATTTGTTCTTTAGTTTTAAAACCAGATTTTTTCATGTCTGTCTTCCCGATCTTAAGGAAAAGTCTTATTTATTTTTGTACATAAGAGCTCAATGCTTTAAGAGCATTGGTACTCTTATTATTCACAGTGGTTTTTCTGTTTTTAATTGTTAAAGTTTCTCTGTCATGCTCCTCGAGAAAGTACAAGTAGAAAAATTTAGTAATCTGGGAAGTACAGTATACTGCTGTTTCTGAGAGTGATCGACCCCAGGTATTGTAGTTCTTCAGAGCTTGATTTTGTTCCAGGAGGGGAAAGCAGTGAGGAAAAGTTTGGAAAATGAGTGGTGAACATAATATACTGTTCATTTTCATCTTCATATCAGTGATTAACATTTTATTATGGCTCATCTCATGAGCATCTAGATTCATTTAGATAGCAATACAAAACAATAGTGGTAGCTTTTTTTGTTTTTTTTAAATCACTGGACAAATGACAGGCTTTTCAGTATCTTAACTTAGGCCATACTGGTTAGGAGATTTTTTTTTAAAACCTTTACAGTCAGCAGATTCTGAAGTTGACCTCCCAGGCTATATTTCGTTTGTGGTGATGTTTCT
The DNA here is from genome assembly GCF_005190385.1 of Monodon monoceros. Classification (NCBI taxonomy): domain Eukaryota; kingdom Metazoa; phylum Chordata; class Mammalia; order Artiodactyla; family Monodontidae; genus Monodon; species Monodon monoceros. Next base: position 93,252,441 of record NW_021703772.1, read on the forward strand.
TCTCTTTCACATTATTTTGACTGTTTCTATACTACTATTTTTTTCCTTTCTTCTCCACCCCTCAGTTCGGAGGAAAAGAGCTCCGAGATGAGGAACAGACAGCTGAGAGCATTAAGAACCAAATGACTGTGAAGGAGTGGGAGAAAGTGTTTGAAATGAGTCAAGATAAAAATCTATACCACAATCTTTGTACAAGCCTGTTCCCTACTATACATGGTAAGAGTTCTATCCATTTGTGGCATAAACTTGAAATCAAAATAATGATTATAAAACAGCAACATGTGACTTCTTAAAACACAAAAGTCAGATTATGAAAGTTTTTTAGTGGGTTTAGAAGGGGTTTTAAAAAGTCATTTATAAAAGGACAGATATTACACAATTCCACTTAAAATGAGGTACTTAAAACAGGTTAAATTCACAGAGAAAGTAAGTAGAAAGAGGTTACCTGGTGAGGAGGGAAATAGGGAATTGTTGTTTAATGGATAGAGTTTCTGTTTGGGGTGATGAAAAGTTCTAGAAATGGATAGGGGTGATGGTTATAAAAGATAATGAATGTACTTAATTCCACTGGACCACTTAAAAGTTGTGTATATTTTACCACAATTTTTTTTTCTGAAGGTTACTATTTTATTTACACAGATAGTTAAGGACTGGAAGAGAATAATGTTTGGTTTTTTTAATTGAAGTATAGTTGATTTACAATGTTGTGTTAGTTTCAGATATACAGCACAGTGATTCAGTTATATACATATATATTTTCTTGTTCAGATTCTTTTCCTTTATAGGTTATTACAAAATATATTGAGTATAGTTTCTGTGCTATCCACTAGGTCATTGTTGGTTATCTATTTTATATATAGTACTGTGTATATATTAATCCCAACTTCCTAATTTATCCCCCCCACCTTCCCCCTTTGGTAACCATAAATTTGTTAGAGAATAATGTTAACTTAAACATCATTGGAAATAGATTATTCTTGACATGACTCTTACTAGGAAATGAACCTAGCAGAATTCTTAAATTATATTAAATTTACAAAAAAGTTCGGACTGCCCGCAGCAAATGCTATACATGAAAACTTTTTTTTTTTTTTTTTTTTTTTTTTTTGCGGTACGCGGGCCTCTCACTGCTGTGGCCTCTCCCGTTTTGGAGCACAGGCTCCGGACGCGCAGGCTCAGCGGCCATGGCTCACGGGCCCAGCCGCTCCGCGGCATGTGGGATCTTCCAGGACCGGGGCACGAACCCGTGTCCCCTGCATTGGCAGGCGGACTCTCAACCACTGCGCCACCAGGGAAGCCCATGAAAACATTTTTATAAGTGTCTAACAACTGTAATCTACTTTTAACAAGTATCACTACCACAGGCAGGTAGTCAAATAAGTGCTCACTTACATTTTCTTTGGCTTGTTGATGCCCCTCTCCCATATTTCTTAAACTTGCCAAATACAGTTTTTCCAAGTCTTTATTTTCTGAGTTTGTGATTCCTCCCATTCTGTCCTTAGTTCTTCTGCCAAACGAGTGAGTTGCTGATTTCTCCTCTGTTTTATATCTTCTCTTATTTGTAAAGCAATATCTCTTTCTTGTTCTCAAACCTGTAGCAATCTTAGTTTTCGTCTTCTTTCATAATCTTCCTTTAAAATGAAGGCTTCCCCATTAGGACCCAATCTCAGCTTGCCGGCAGCATACACCACCTTTCTTTTCATTTTCATGTAGTACTTTAAATCTGAAGGTTCCGGGAAACGGGACCCTGGACTCAGGAACTGTGGCTCAGACAAAGAAGGCCTCAGCGGCCGCCACACAGCAGCCTCCCAACAGCCGTTTGTGCGCCTGCAGGGCGGCCATCGCCGAGCCCTCGTCACTCTACCACAGTTTTTTTAAATTTTTATTATTTATTTATTTTTGGCTGCGTTGGGTCTTCATTGCTATGTGCAGGCTTTCTCTAGTTGTGGCACGTGGGCTTCTCATTGCGGTGGCTTCTCTTGTTGCGGAGCACGGGCTCTAGGCACACGCGCTTCAGTAGTTGTGGCACAGAGGCTCAGTAGTGGCTTGCGGGCTCCAGAGTGCAGGCTCAGCAGTTGTGGCACACGGTCTTGGTTGCTCCACAGCATGTGGGATCTTCCTGGACCAGGGCTCAAACCCGTGTCCCCTGCATTGGCAGGCGGATTCTTAACCACTGCGCCACCAGGGAAGCCCTCTACCACAGTTTTTTTTTTTTTAAAAAAAAAAGGTCATTTAGTCTTCTTTTTTTGTGGCTTTAGGATAGAACTGCACTTAAGTATACTCTAATATGCCAGATTAATATCCTGATCTTATTTTTCTTTTTAGTTTTCATGGTGGAGAGAGATTTCTTGATGTTTTTTGGCTATATTACTATGCCTATAGCTTGTGGTTTCTTCGTATTTTCTTAGCTCTTGGTTACTAGCTGCTCACTTCATTAAATCCCCTTGTGTGTTGAGGATTTGACTAAATTTTCAGGCCTCATGCTTTACCCTTGTTTTTTCCATCCTTATCTTCCGCATTCAGTTGGAGTTATGGCAAGAATTCATAAGATTATGGGTACTTGGGGCTTCCCTGGTGGCGCAGTGGTTGAGAATCTGCCTGCTAATGCAGGGCACACGGGTTCAAGCCCTGGTCTGGGAGGATTCCACGTGCCGCGGAGCAACTAGGCCCGTGAGCCACAACTACTGAGCCTGCGCGTCTGGAGCCTGTGCTCCGCAACAAGAGAGGCCGCCATAGCGAGAGGCCCGTGCACCGCGATGAAGAGTGGCCCCCGCTTGCCACAACTAGAGAAAGCCCTTGCACAGAAACGAAGATGCAACACAGCAAAAATAAATTAATTAATTAAACTCCTACCCCCAACATCTTTTAAAAAAAAAAGATTATGGGTATTTCTCTTAGGTATATACATATATTTTTAAGCTATTGGGGTTTTTACAAATATTTATTTGTTTATTTATTTGCCTGTATTGGGTCTTAGTTGCGGCACGCGGGATCTTTCATTGTGGTGTGTGGGCTCTTCATTGCAGTGCATGGGCTTCTCTCTAGTTGTGGTGTGTGTGGGTTCTCTAGTTGTGGCACACGGGCTCTAGAGCATGCAGGCTCAGTAGTTGTGGTATCCAGGCTCTCTAGTTGTGGTGCACGGGCTTAGTTGCACTGCGGCACGTGGGATGTTAGTTCCCTGACCAGGGATTGAACCCGCGTCCCCTGCATTGGATGGCAGATTCTTAAGCATTGGACCGCCAGGCAAGCCCCTAGGTATACACTTTTAATCATTGAAAATTAACCTTTTTTTCTACTTAAATATTTGGTCAGTGAAATTGAACTGAAATTCTTTTATGTTAATAATCCTTTGTGGATTTTAGAGTGTCCTCCCTTATAATGAGTAGGTGTCAAATTTTATGTTGCTCCATTCCCCCGTAAATTAAACTGTTGCTACATAACAAATTATACCAAAACTTCATGGCTTGAAACAACAAACGTTATCTCATACAGTCTATAGGTCAGAAATTTGAGAGAGACTTAGCTAGGTGGTTCCGGCTCAGTCTTTGATGAGTTTGTAGCCAAGACGTCATCTGGGGCTGCAGTCATCTGAAGGCTTGACTTGGGCTGGAGAATCCACTGACAAGGGAGCTTACTCACTGCTTATGTTAGTGCTAGTTGTCAGCTGGAAGCCTCAGTTCCTTGCCACATGAGTCTCTTCCATTGAGCTGGTTCAGTGTCCTCACAACACAGCAGCTGGCTTCCCCCAGAGCCTGCAATCCAAGAGAGCAGAGCAAGGAGGAAGCAAAGTGCTTCTCAGGACCTAGTGTCAGAAGTTAAGACACCTTCACTTCTACCATTGGCTATTTGTGGGAAGCAAGTTGCTAAGCCCAGCCACACTTAAGGAGAGGAGAATTAAGCTCCATCTAGAAAAGCGGATTATCAAATAATTTGTGGGCCATTTTAAAACTACCACACCTCCAACATATTTGTTTCATATAGGTTATGAGTCAGAGAAATTTTGTTTTTGGATTGGATTTTTAATTTTTTGCTTTTAAGGAGTGTTTTGTATAAATGTACCTAGCACTTTGTTGATGGAATTCACAGAAAGTCATAATAACTAAAACGGAAAAATGTTTCTTCTGGTATCACATTTCTAAAAATCTGGTGTTGTCTTTTTTTTTTAATTGTGCATTTCCTTCTTATATTGCATTTATAAACAGTTCTCAGAAGCAGCTGTAACACATTCAGCATTTTATCTAATCCATATCAGTTCAATTAGCTTGTATTTATATTCAGCATGGGTCACTGTACCTGATACAAAAGAAGTAAGTCATGGACCATTTCCTCAAACTCTTGGTAGAGCTGTAAGACTTGCCTTTAGAAAGAACTAGCAAATGTGGTAGGCTGTAGTGGACATAGTTTATTTATGGGGAGAGATATTGGAGGACTGTGACATAGGGAAAGGCTTTGTTTAGGAAGTAGGACTTACGGACAAGGAGAGGCTCTTAGAATGGAGAGCATTGCCATCTATGATTAGGTGAAGACATTAGGACAGTGACTGGGTGACTTTACATTCACAGGACAAGAACCAGATATTTTTACTCTAGTCTTAGCTTTGCTTCAGTGGTCTCTGCTCTTTTGGTTGGTAAATATGCCTTTGTAGTTTCCTGTGAAATTGTTTAACCTCATGTTGAAAAATACCTTGGATTTTCATTTCAGGCAATGACGAAGTAAAACGGGGTATCTTGCTGATGCTCTTTGGTGGTGTTCCAAAGACAACAGGGGAAGGAACCTCTCTTCGAGGGGACATAAATGTTTGCATTGTTGGTGACCCAAGTACAGCTAAGAGCCAGTTTCTCAAGTAAGTGTTTGCCTGAGATAGTACAGCAGAGAAAACAATATGCGTAGTTCCAGGCTTTCTGTGCTACCAAGAATGCAGTCAGTGTGCCCTTACCGGAGCAGGAGTATAAATTATGACTGTTGAATATATAACTCTCTTAGGTTAAGTACACCTTAATTTGTTAAGTAGAATGTAAGAACATTTTACAATTTTGGGGAATAGGGAAAAATTGTCTGTAATTCCAGTCCCACATAGAATTTTTTTAATCTTTGTGTAAAATTCTTTGAATATATGAATATATATTTTCATGGTTGTAAGTCACAGCATGCATAATTTTAATTTACCCTAAATATTTTTCCATGTTTCTTTATTTTCATGATTGTTGTTTTTTGTTGGTATAACTTACAAAATCATTCCCCTAGCCTGATATTAGACAATTTAACAGTAATTTATTTTAATAGTCAAATACAGTGAACATCATAATGTGTATAAGTTTTTATTTTATTATTTTCCTTTGGGTAAATTCCTAGGCATAGGATTGCTGAGATTAAGAATACAAACATGCTTAAGGTTCTTAAAGAGGACACTCTTTCCAAAAACAGTGTGATAAAGATGAGACATTTTATGCTAAACGTATCAGTATGAGTACTACTTTAGCAATTTTTGCTTATTTTTAAAAGCTATAATAAAACACTTGCTTACTTTCAAACTTTTAAGAAACTTAGAGGTCAAGATAAGAGCAACCAGTTTTTGAGCACTTGCTGTGTTCTTGGTGGTGGTGGTGGTGCTGGTGGTGCTGGTGGTGCTGGTGGTGGTGGTGGTGCTGGTGGTGGTGGTGCTGGTGGTGGTGCTGGTGGTGGTGGTGCTGGTGGTGGTGCTGGTGGTGCTGGTGCTGGTGGTGCTGGTGCTGGTGCTGGTGGTGGTGGTGCTGGTGCTGGTGCTGGTGGTGCTGGTGCTGGTGCTGGTGGTGCTGGTGCTGGTGGTGCTGGTGCTGGTGGTGTGTGTGATGTCTTATCCTACCAGCATCCAGACAGGCATGTAATATTATTCTCTTCTTTTAGGGAGACAATCAAAACTTCTCTGAGCCTCAGTGATTTGCCTAACTGCATAGAGCTGACAAGTGCCTCTAAGCCATGAATATTAGAACTTACCATTTTGACTGCCAAGCATGTGCTCTTCATACTATATCAAGCTGCCTTTCCTTTATTTGTCTGGGAAATTTTTAACATGGAAATGTTCTAGAAGCTGAAACATTTTTAGTTGAAGTTTTATAATTAAATACTATTTCCTTCAAGTATATCAGGGACTGAGTTCTAGATTTGAAGGTAATAGTCCTGTGTTAAGAGAATTCTCTTTTTTTCTCCTCATTTCCTCTGCCCCTGCCTCCCACCTCTCCCACCACCACCACAGAAAGATGTACTGCAGTGTTGCCTCTGAACAGTATTGTACACGATTGTTTGCTTTTTAACAATATTAAGTCTTTTGATCCATTAACATGGGATGTCTTGGTCTTCTTTAATTTCTTTCAATAATGTTTTGTAGTTTTCAGAGTATAAGCTTGCTCTTCTTTTATTAAACTTATTTCTAAGTATTTTATTATTTTTGATGCTATTGTAAATGGAACTGTTTTCTTAGTTAAATTTTTGGGTTGTTTATTGCAAGTGTGTAGAAATACAATTATTGATCTTTTATTTTGCAGCATCGCAAGAACTGACTTATTAGTTCTGTTATAGTGGATTTCATAGGATTTTCTGTCGACAAGATCATGTTAACTGCAAATGGTGATAGTTGTTGTTTCTTTCAAATCTGGGTGACGTTTTCTTGCCTAGTTGCCCTGGCTGAACCTTTCAGTATAATGTTGAATAGAAGTGGCAAGAGCAGACCCCTAAGTCTTGTTCCTGCTCTTAGGGGGAGAGCGTTCAGCCTTTTACCGTTATGTATGACGTTAGCTGTGGGTTTTCATAGATGCCCTTTACCAGATTGAGGGGAAGTCTCTTCTAGTTGGTTGAGTTTTTATCATGATGGCTGTTAGATTTTTTGACATGCTTTTTCTGCATCTGTTAAGGTGGTTCTTATCATTTTTTAATAAGGCATGTTATTGATTCTTAGATGTTAAACCAGCCTTGCCTTTTTGGAATAAATGTCCCATCTTGTTTTGTTTTCTTTTATTTTTTTTGTTGTTGTTTGTTTGTTTTGTTTTGTTTTTTGTTTGTTTTCGTTTTAAGTGCAGGGCCTTCTAATAGATCATTTTTGCTGAACTGTTTATTATTGTTTTTGCCATGTATGAACTTCATCTTCCTTTAACAGGAATGGATTTGACCTATTTAAAAGACCAAAGGAGAAAAGGCTTTCTCTTTGGTCTATGGCATGTGTCTTTATGAATTGCTTTTTTTCTTAATGCCTCTTTCAAATGTTCTTTTAGAAATTTAAATTCTTACTTGACATAAGCCATAACCAGCTGATAATCCTGAAAAGGTTGCTTTGTAGTCATATATTAATGAATATGATAACCTTGAACAGGCACGTGGAGGAATTCAGTCCCAGAGCTGTCTATACCAGTGGCAAAGCATCCAGTGCTGCTGGCTTAACAGCAGCTGTTGTGAGAGATGAAGAATCTCATGAGTTTGTCATTGAGGCTGGAGCTTTGATGCTGGCTGATAATGTAAGAACATTTTACCTTCTTGGATATAAAGAAATCAGAATATCCCCATCCCTATCAATAAAGGCCTATAAGTTCCTATTAAGGAGATGTCCTCTTTTTAATAAGTACTTTTAGTAAATAATTCATGGTTTTATTAATCTAGAAATTGGGATTGTCATCCTTAATCAGCACTTTCTGAACTTCTCTAGAACGTATTACTTGCCCTGAGCTTGTGTGTTTGCTGTGACTAGTACTTCTCAGCAGTTTTCCTTTCTAGACTGTGACACATCTATGAGTATATCTATTGCATTTTGCATGTATTTGTCATAGATCAGTTAGCTCTGTGAATGCGTGTAAATTGTAGCTATATATACTTATAAACATTATGTTCCAACTCCATCCTTCACTTTCCCAGCCTAAAGTCAACACTGAGGTAACCCAGAATATTTTGACCCTGAGATTTACACAAGGTTTTGATGTTGAATAAAAGTGCAGTAAGTAACTGCATGTTTTTAGTTTCACTCTTGGTTTAAAATGAGTCGAAAGAGTATGGTTGCCTTGAGCTCTGGGAACTATTGTACTGTCTTATTCTAGTAGAGGGAGTTAGGATTGCTTACTTACCTATCTTAGTTGTTTAAAAGAACTGAAAGGTCTCTGTGGTAGCAAACTCTGAGTTTCCTTGCCGTTTGACATCTGAAAGGCAGTTTCTTATGCTAGGTTTGTTTGGTTACAGGGTGTGTGTTGTATTGATGAATTTGATAAGATGGAGGTGCGGGATCAAGTTGCTATTCACGAAGCTATGGAACAGCAGACCATCTCCATCACTAAAGCAGGAGTGAAGGTACGTGTGTCCACTTCTGTTCCATTGCATCTTGCCTTAGCCTTGTAGATTAATGTAGCTCTAGACGATCACTTGGATAAAATGCATTACTTCAACATGAAATGCAGTTTACTGAAACGGAAAACACAGCCTTGAGGATTATTAATCAAGTCGATGGATTATTTAAATGAAAATAATAAGTACAATTTTGTAACTAGCATTAGAGAGAAATCAAACTTTAAAAATAAAAGTAATACATTCAAATAGTTAAGAAAAATGTAAGCAATACATTAAACCATAAGTTAAAAAGAGAAATCTTCCCCTCCAACTCCTAGCACCAGTAGATACTCAGAAGTATCTGCTGAGTTTATGTCCCTTTTAGGAATATTTTATCATAAATAAGCATAATACACATACAGTTTTGTTCCTTGTTCATTTAACTTCATAATTTTATTTTGGTAATCTTTCTATACCAGTATATATTAGATCCACTTGTCTTTTTATTACTCCATGATTTTCAATTGTACATACCCCAGTTTGGCTCATTAGACTCTTATAAAGAAGAGTGACATTCAGGTCATTTCCAGCCTTTAGTATTACAAACAATATTGTAAATATCCTTGTACATATCTTCCTGTACCTAGCTGCAAGATAAATTCTCAGTAAGAAATTGCTGGCTTAAAGGGTGTGCACATCATACCATCAACATCATATGGGAGTACCTGTTGCTATATATTATCAGACTTTAATTTTGATGATTCACTGGGTGAAAGATGATATCTTATTCTTTTGGTTTGCATTTAGTTCATTATGAATGAGGTTGAGCATTTTGTCATATGCCATTACAGTTGTCTTTTTAAACCTGTCACGATTTTTCCTTTTGTGGTCAGGCTACTCTAAATGCCAGGACATCCATTTTGGCAGCAGCAAACCCAATCAGTGGACACTATGACAGATCAAAATCACTGAAACAGAATATAAACTTGTCAGCTCCTATCATGTCCCGATTTGATCTCTTCTTTATACTTGTGGATGAATGTAATGAGGTAACTATGAGCTATCGCTCTGAGCTTCCTTTGTTATTTCCAGTTTGAGTAATTGAGTGAGACAAGCCTGGAGGATGTACTCCTGAAGAACTGGTGCATGTGTTGTCACTGACCTTTCATTTCTCTCAGAGTGGCACAGGATTGGACACGGGTTTATTAAGCAACTGAAAATCACTTGAATTGCTGGTTCTGCTTAATTGTGTTGAACATCAAGTTTTTTGGTTTTGTTGCTGTTTTTGTTTTGTTTTTTTTTAAGATTTATTACTTATTTATTTATTTATGGCTGCACTGGGTCTTAGTTGTGGCACGTGGGATCTTTTGTTGTGTTGCGCAGGCTTCTCTCTAGTGTGGCACGCAGGTTTTCTCTTTTCTAGTTTTGGTGCACAGGCTCCAGGGCACATGGGCTCTGTAGTTTGTGGCACTCAGGATCTCTAATTGAGGCGCACAAGCTCAGTAGTGGTGGCATGCGAGCTCAGTAGTTGTGGCGCGCAGGCTGAGTTGCTTCACGGCATGTGGGATCTTAGTTCCCTGACCAGGGATCAAACCCACGTCCCCTGCATTGGAAGGCAGATTCTTAACCACTGGACCACCAGGGAAGTCCCCTTGTTACTGTTTTTTAATTCTCAAAAAAAAAGTATTTCAGTTAATTCCCAACCATACTCTTTAAGTTTTTTTTTTTTTTTTTTTTGCAGTACGCGGGCCTCTCACTGTTGTGGCCTCTCCCGTTGCGGAGCACAGGCTCTGGACGCACAGGCTCAGCAGCCATGGCTCACGGGCCCAGCCGCTCCATGGCATGTGGGATCCTCCCAGACCGGGGCACGAACCCGTGTCCCCTGCTTCGGCAGGCGGATTCTCAGCCACTGCGCCACCAGGGAAGCCCATGATTTTTATTAGATTTTTGTTTTTGTTTTTGTTCTTTCATTAAGGTTGAAAAGAATTGGGGTACCAAACAACTTTTTCTTTTTTTTCAAATTGAGTCATTTGTCTTCCTCTGTCTTCCTATCAAATTATTGCATGTCACATTTTTTTTTCCTAACTATGTAAGAGTATTAAGATTGAATATAAAATTGCAGATTTAGGGACTTCCCTGGTAGCACAGTTGTTAAGAATCAGCCTGCCAATGCAGGGGACACGGGTTCGAGCCCTGGTCTGGGAAGATCCCACATGCTGCGGAGCAACTAAGCCCGTGCGCTGTAACTACTGAGCCTCTGCTCTAGAGCCCACGAGCCACAACTAGTGA
>NW_021703772.1:93263019-93315908 GCF_005190385.1 Monodon monoceros
CCACGAGCCACAACTAGTGAGCCCGTGTGCCACAACTACTGAGGCCCGCACACCTAAAGCCCATGGTCCACAACAAAAGAAGCCACCTCAATGAAGAGTAGCCCCCTCTCGCTGCAACTAGAGAAAGCCTGCGCGCAGCAAAAAAGACCCAATGCAGCCATAAATAAAGAAAGAAAGAAAATTTTTTTTTAAAAAACTGCAGATTTACTTACATTCTAACATGTCAGTATTAGAGTTATTTATACTTAGACTTAAATATTTAACAACATTGCACATCTCAGATGTGCACAGAAGTACAACATGACCTTCTGTAGAAGGTCATGTTGTACTGTACTTTTAATTGCTGAGCATGGAGGTCCTACAGTACATTAGGTACAATGCATACCTCTTGCTTACGGCAAAATTTTAAATTCATCTAGATAAAATTTGCCTTCCGTTAATGTGAATGTTTAGAGGGTTTTCGTTTTTTATATTTGGGTTTGGTTCTTTTCCTTCACAAATCTATATAAATGTTTAACCCAGTCCCCTCCCCCCCATTGTTGGACATTGTCTGATTTTCATATATTTCTGTCTATATATAATTTACTAAATTAGTTTTTTAATTACAAATAATTTCAAACTTACAGAAAAGTTGCAGGAAATATAATAGTGCATATAATACTCATATACCCTTTATTCAGTTCACAGTAACTTTTTGCCCCATTTCCTTTACCGTTTGCTGTGTATCTCTACTTTTTTTTTTTCTGTACTATTTGAGAGTATTGCATATTTTTAGTGTGACTTTATTTTTTTCAATGTTAATAACGGTTCTGTGATGATCATCATTCGTATGTTCATAAGCGGCAACGTAATGTAGAGGATGGACTCTGAAACTAGACTCTTCAAATCCTTGCTCTATTACTAACTGTGTGGACAAGTTACTTAATCTTTCCAGGCCTCAATTTATTCATCTGTAAAATGGGGGTAATAATTATCTACCTAATAAATTTTTTGTGAGGGTTGCATGAATTAATGCTTCTAGACACACTTAGGGCCCTTATTTCTGCCATATTAAAGTCAGTAAATTCCTTCAGGAATAGTCTTAGAGTAGGGCAAACGTATACATTTAAACTTTTGATTTTGGATGTGGTACTAAATTTTCGTCAGAAACTTGAACCCATTAATACATCTTATGGTGGCATATTAGAGCTTGTTGTTAGCTATAAAAAATTTCTTAATGCCTGGGATAGTCTGGAGTGGATATTACTATAACTGATTAAAATGACTTTCTTATTTTGAATTAGGTTACAGACTATGCTATCGCCAGGCGAATAGTAGACTTGCATTCAAGAATTGAAGAATCAATTGATCGTGTGTATTCCCTTGATGATATCAGGAGGTATCTTCTTTTTGCAAGACAGTTTAAGCCCAAGGTAACCTGCCCTTTTGTACTGTAATTGGGCATAATAAGTATATGAAAGTGGCATTTAAACGAAAGCGTTGTATGGAAATTAACTGAACCTGACTTGTTTGGGTGTTTTTTTAAGGTCATTTTGTTGGTTAGTTGGTTGGTTTCATTTTAGTTTGGGTTTTCTGGTTTGTTTTTGGTTTTTTTGAGAACAGTTTGTTTCCTCAGAGAGACTTGAGAAAGGGAATTTTTTAAAAGTCTGAAAAATTCCATTTCTTTAACTTTTTAGGTATAATAAAAAGATTTTTATGGGTGAACAGTTTTAAATAACCAAATAAAGTAGGATATCCTTTTATTTCAACCATTATTCCTAACAATCTTAAAACTGCATGTGCTTAAATCAGTAGTCTACTGAATGCTCTCAAATCTATCTCTGAGGAAAGCTTGTATTCCTCTAGGTTATTGTAATGAACGTGAGTAACTTTTACAATACAGGATCCAGGGTGCTCACTTGGGCATTTATTTTTAAGATAAACCTCCATAATGCATATTTTTTTGACATTTTCCTAAAGTAGAGTACAAAAAAAATTGTTTGATTCTGGTTGAGGTTTTTACACTCTTTCTGGCTTGACTTTTGGGAGTTATGCTTAGATTTTAATTATCTATCACCTTCACTTAATATTGGGATTGACTCTCACTATCCCAAGGGAAGGGTAAAGCACTTTTGTTTGCAGAGGCATTTGTTCTCCATGACTACGCTGGTCCCTCTTGACTTTGGCATGCTTCCTTAATATGCTTAGTTCCTTGCTCTGAAAAACAGTATTCTTTAGTATGCCTCATTTTGTTGTTATTATTTAACTAATAATAAGGTATATATACAGTAAGGGATATGTTCCAAGACCCCCAGCGGATGCCAGAAACCACAAATAGTACGAAGCCCTATACGTACGATGTTTTTTCCTATACGTACATACCTGTGATAAAGTTCAGTTTATAAGTTAGGCACAATAAGAGAATATCTGAATTGCCAGCATTACTACTCTTGCACTTTGAGGCCATTATTAGGTAAAATAAGGGTTACTTGAACACAAGCACCATGTTACCCTAACAGTTGATCTGATAACCAAAATGGCTACTAAGTGACTAATAAGCAGGTAACATATACAGTGTGGATACACTGGATAAAGGGATGATTCTTGTCCCAGATGGGACATTGGACAGCGTAAAATTTCATCACACTTCTCAGAATGGTGCACAATTTAAAACTTATAAATTGTTTATCTCTGGGTTTTTCTGTTTAATATTTTCAGACTTCAGGTGACCACAGGTAACTGAAACCACAGAACGTGAAGCCACTGATAGGGGGCAGTATTATATATATTGACTTTTCTTTTTCCCAAAGACTGCATAAGTTAATTAACTGAGCCTCAAGAATAGCCTGAGCAGTAATTTGTTTAATGAGCTTTGGCATGTTGGGTATAAAAGTATACCTTGTTTAGAAATGGTCATTTGCTTAAATACTAACTCTACTGTCTTCCTATTCATAAAATTAGTACATGGAATTCATAGTCCTCCTTTGTATTCGTTTCTTTTGAAAGGCATTTCAGTATTAATTTCTTGTCATTGGTTTCAAAGTTTTGACCTTAGTTCCCCCAGAGTATCTTCACCTGGGAGGCTCTTAAACTTAATGTTTAAAGGTGCTCCCATTAAGTAGAAATGCTCTGACTTCACTGGTATTCTGGAACAGATTTCTAAAGAGTCGGAGGACTTCATTGTGGAACAGTATAAACGCCTCCGCCAGAGGGATGGTTCTGGAGTAACCAAGTCTTCATGGAGGATTACAGTGCGACAGCTTGAGAGCATGATCCGTCTCTCTGAAGCAATGGCTCGGATGCACTGCTGTGATGAGGTATCAAAGTCACTCTAACATAATGGGAAAGAGAAATTGATTTGTTGGCTTACAAGCTGTTTTTATGTTTGGTATAGGACATACTAGCATTAGCTGCAGATTTATTTTTATATGACTATTGAGTGCTCATAGGATACGTGACCCCTGACCCTGGGGTTTTCCCCTTGAAGAATGTTGCTGTCAACCATTTATTGAATGTAGCAGTTAGATTAATGATAATGAGATAATCATGACATAGATTATAGAGTACATACATATAGAGGTGAGTTCAAGATTAATGCCATTCATTCAAGGAAAATTTGTTTAAATCCTACAATGTGCTAGGTCTGTGGGCAGGGGATACGGATATGATAATGTAGCCTCCAGTCTCCTAATAAGGGAATTCTCCTTTGTATAACATGTGTATATTAAATTGTTCTTTGAGCCCTGGGTTCTACAGGTACATGTCAGTGGGTATTTAGGGCGTAAATGGGGGGCAGAGTGGAAGGATGCCCTCATCTCTGCTTCAAGCAAACAAGCCCTGCTTTTATCTAGCTTTATATTTTAGACAGTGTACGATTTTGTTTGAGGAAGGAGTTTGGCTATTTTTCTTAATAGTATGATTGAGGTATAATTCACATAGAGAAAAATGTACAGCTTTGACTTTTTACATACACCCTTGTGGCCACTCAGCTCGTAACATAGAAGGTTTACATCATCCTAAAAAGTTCCCTTGCACCCTTCCTTCCCCAGAAGTAACCACTGTTCTTACTTCATTCACCATTTCTATCTCATAGATTTCATTTTTTGGCTTTTTTCCTTTTGTCTAATTTTTCAAATTCTCTGATGTGGTGCTTTACTGTTTACAAAATACTTTCACACTGTCTTACTTGTTATTCTTTGATTCTCCTGACATTTAGTGGACATCTTTGTAAGTTAGGAGATGAATAAAAGAGCCCCTGTCTTCCATTGCTGATAGTTTGGTGGGAGCAAGACATATGTTTAATTAAGCATGTGAAATATGAGAGAGGATATTAGATAGAGTGTCATCAGCAAAGAGTACAGAGATCAATGAATTATTTCATAACAAAGGTGGAGGGTTTGGGGAGATGCCAACATTTAAACTGGATCACTGAAGAGTGTATAGAATTTTGGTAGGCATTTTTAGAGTGAAGGTGGAAAGTTTAGAGTGAAGGGTATTGGGAGGAATATAGTGGAATCTGTAGAGAAAGAATAGGCCATGATGGAGGGGAATTCTTAAAAACCATACTAACATTTGTACCTTTTTTCTTCATTGTAATGTTTCTTAAAATGAATTTCATAGAACTGATGTGTCTTGGAGAATTTCTAACAGATTTTTCTTTCCTTTTTTTGGTTTTTCAGTAGGTAGTAAATGCATATGATATAAAATAAATATACATATATATGCATATATATATACACAGATGCAGTTCCTGAATAAAATCGAGTGTTTTTGCATATATTTAAGAGCCATTTCTACTTCCTTTTATGATCATATTCTTTGTTCACTTTTTACTTTGTTTTACTAGAAAGGCCTCCCCCACTCTAAGATTATAAAAGAATTTTCTCAGGATTTCCTCAAGCATTTAGATGGTTTCATTGTTTGTATTTAAATCATTCAAACATTTGGTATTTATCCTTCTGTAAGATGTGAGGTGTAAATCAGTTGATTCTTTTTCAGCTAGATTCCTAGTTGTTCCAACACCACTTACTGAACAATCCATCTTTTCCACACTGGTTTGGTATGCTTTTATTATATATTAAATTCTTGTGTTTGTTAGGATCTCTTCCTGAATTCTGTTCCTGTGCTGTCTTAGCCTCCTCTTGCATTAGTACCACAATATTTTAAATGTTCTCTTTTGTTCCACTGCATTGTTGTACTTTTGTTCCAATGCATGTTCCACTGCATTGTTCTCTTTTGGCTGTTGTGAACTTAATAGCCAGCTGGCTTTGTTTTGTTTTGGTTTTTATTGATGATTGATATTCACTGTTTGAGGAAAGCATCCTAGGAACTTGTTTGGAAAACCCAGGAATTTTTGAACAAAGCACTAACCATTCTGTCTCTAGACTGCTGTTCTAATCTACAGATTCTGAACTTGAGCTACAACATTTCCAGCCTCCAGCCACCTCTGCTCACTTCAGACTGGCCCACATAATCCTGATTGGCAAGAACCAATTCCTTAATACCTATCCTATTGCTCCTGAATTCAGTGGTTTTTGTATACTGACAGACTCCTTGGTTTGTCTGAAGTCAAGGGGAGATTCTGTTGGCTTTCAAGGACCTCTCTGTTCAGCCCTGAAATGGGTTTTTCCTCCAGTTGCATGGCTTTTCCCTGTACTTGTGCTACTAAATGTATAAAGGTATATAATTATACCACCCCCTAGATTTTCCCTAATTGTTGAATATATTGTGAAATATGAAATACATTCACCCTTAAAGCTATCTGTCCATTTATCTTTATTTCAAAAATCTGAACATAGGGCCAGCATATACTTGAGCTCAGTATTTGAGGTGAAATTTAAATATGAATAAAATAAAAATAGTATACCCCCCAAAAAATTATTGATATTGAGAACATGTTAAATTTATATGTTAATATGGAGAATTGACTTCTCTATGATGATTTTTTCTGTCTAAGAAAGCGTAATAGCGGTTAGAATCTAGATTATGCCACTATAAAAATCTCAGCTGTTTAAAACAGAAACAATTACATTTTTTTGCTCATGCTTCATGTTCATTTATGTTACCCAGAGGCTCTGCGCTTCACATCACTCAGAAATTCAGGCTGATGTAAAGGTTCTTTCTTGACATACACTTCCATGATCACAGAAGACAGAAAAGACAAGGTGAATCATATGCCATTCCTTAACCTTCTATCTAGAAATGACATGACACTGCTGGTCACATTTCATTGGTCAGAGGAATTAACACGGCCATGCCTAAGTTCAAGAGGTTAAAGCAGTGCCTTCCTTTCAGGTGTCTAGAATGAGAAAAGCAAACATTCGTTAACAGTTCTGAGTACCAGAGACCTCATTATCTTTCCACTTATGTCTTTTTTTTTTTTTAACATCTTTATTGGGGTACAGTTGCTTCACAATGGTGTGTTAGTTTCCGCTTCACAACAAAGTGAATCAGCCATACATATACACGTGTCCCCATATCTCTTCCCTCCTGCGTCCCCCTCCCTCCCACCCTCCCTATCCCACCCCTCCAGGCGGTCAGAAAGCAGGGAGCTGATCTCCCTGTGCTATGCGGCTGCTTCCCACTAGCTATCTACCTTACGTTTGGTAGTGTATATATGTCCATGCCTCTCTCTTGCTTTGTCACAGCTCACCCTTCCCCCTCCCCATATCCTCAAGTCCATTCTCCAGTAGGTCTGTGTCTTTATTCCTGTCTTACCCCTAGGTTCTTCATGACATTTTTTTTTCTTAAATTCCATATATATGTGTTAGCATACGGTATTTGTCTTTCTCCTTCTGACTTACTTCACTCTGTATGACAGACTCTAGGTCTATCCACCTCATTACAAATAGCTCAGTTTCGTTTCTTTTTATGGCTGAGTAATATTCCATTGTATATATGTGCCACATCTTTATCCATTCATCCGATGATGGGCACTTAGGTTGTTTCCATCTCTGGGCTATTGTAAATAGAGCTGCAATGAAAATTTTGGTACGTGACTCTTTTTGAATTATGGTTTTCTCAGGGTATATGCCCAGTAGTGGGATTGCTGGGTCATATGGTAGTTCTATTTGTAGTTTTTTAAGGAACCTTCATACTGTTCTCCATAGTGGCTGTACTAGTTCACATTCCCACCAGCAGTGCAGGAGTGTTCCCTTTTCTTCACACCCTCTCCAGCATTTATTGTTTCTAGATTTTTCCACATATGTCTTTTGTTTCACTCAATAGGTTTTAAAGTTCATATGATTTTTGCATGTTTCTTGTTGAATTTATTTCTTGATATTTTGTTATTTTTGTGGGTATTGAAGGTAGACTTTTTTTCATTTTATATTTTAACTGGTTGTTGCTTGTATATATGAACTATTGATTTCTGTATGCTAGTTTTGTATCATACTGATACCTTTTGTTTGTAGTAGTTTTTCAGTTGAGTCTGTTGATTTTCCAGATTTTTGTTCTTATTTGCAAATGATAAATGGCATATGTTTTTCTTTCTATTCTTATTGAAAAATAAACAATCTTTTCCCATATTCTCCACTAATTTACTTTTGCTGTTGTAATACAATGTCTAATAATTATGACATTGGACATTTTTTTCTTGTTCCTAATTGGCTCTGTGGCTGAGATACGATGTGTTTTTATCAATAGGAACTATACATTTATTATTATGTCTTGAATATTTTTATCAAGAAGATTTTTTTTTTTGGCCAGTTGTCTTTTTAGTGTGTATAGAGTTAATCATGATTTTTTTTTTCTCCTGGATCTATTAAAATGAAAAATAAATTAATAGACTTGCTAATGTCAAGCCTTCCTGGAATAAATCCCGCTTTTTTAATGCATTTGGCTTCTGTTTGCTGTTATTTAGAATTTTTAAAGCAGTACTCATAAAAAACATTGATTCCATTTGTTTTTGCAGTCTGTTTTATTATCGTGGTTATTTCATTTACATTTTTGAAAGTTTTTCCCTTTTTTCTCTATTCTAGAATGGTTTTCTATCGCATTAAAATTATCTGCTGTTTTACTGATATGAATTCTCAAGTAAAACTCTCTGGGTCTAGTGTATACAATTTGGGTGCATGGTTCTTAATTTCTGCCATGGAAGTCAGTCTTGTTTAGATTTTCTATCTCTTCTTGGGTCAGTTTTGGTAAGCTACATTTTCCTAGAAAAGTATCCACTACCAAGAGTTGTTTCAGAGTTTAATAATATCCAGTTAGAGTGTGTTTTTTTGGTTGCTTGTTTTAATTTTACTGCATTGTGATTAGAAAATGATGTCTATGTTTCTCATTTAGTTTTTTGGTATTTTGGAATTTGGTTTTTTGGATGCTTTGTAGCCCAGAGCCCATTTCCATAAGTGTTCCATGAGCACTTCAATGGAAGACCTAGTCTCTGTTTACAGTGTATATAATTTTATATATCTGTGAAGGGGGAGGTTACCTTATTAGGTTACATAGGTCTTCTATTTTTTTTGTGGGGTTTTTTGGTCTACTGTATCTTCTCTAGATTGAAAGTTAAAAGTCTCCTATGGGGACTTCACTGGTGGTGCAGAGGTTGAGAATCCGCCTGCCAATGCGCACGGGACAAGGGTTCAAGCCCTGGTCTGGGAAGATCCCACATGCTGTGGAACAACTAAGCCCGTGAGCTACAGCTACTGAGCCTGCGCTCTAGAGCCCGTGAGCCACAACTACTGAAGCCCATGTGCCTAGAGGCCATGCTCTGCAACAAGAGAAGCCACCGCAAGGAGAAGCCTGGGCGCCGCAATGAAGAGTAGCCCCCATTCGCTGCAACTAGAGCCTGCACACAGCAACGAAGACCCAATGCAGCCAAAAATTAATTAATTAATTAAAAGAAAAGTCTCCTATGAATAGGTTTTATTTCTCTACCAACATAGTTATTGTCTCTTTGTATTTATCCTTTTTTCTCCTATAAATTCTATTTTACTGATATTGTTGTTCTCTTAACTGGTACATATATTTTCATGAGATTTGTACCCTCTAACTTTGTCTCATTTATGCCTTTTGGCCTGAACTCCACCTTGCTTTCTTTGTTAGGTATACCTTTGCCTAACTTTTTACTATTTTTCGGCATTTCTGAGTAAGTTTAAGTGTGTCTTATATACATAAACAGCATAGAGTTGGATTTTGTTTTGTGACGCAAAGAAATTTTTTTTAGCATGTAAGTTAAACCCATTTACATTTATTGGTGTGAGAGATAGGTTTATTTGGGTTTTTGGTTTTGTTTTTGTTTTCTTTTTATAGTTGACATGATTTTTCATTTTGTGGTCACTTTGCTTTTGCTTGTATGTGTAGTTCTGAGATTCAGAAAGTTATTTTAGTGGTTACTTTTATTATTATAACTTTATATTGTACCCTTAGTTCTCTATTGGTTCTCTACTATGAAGTGATAAAATTAGCATGTTTCATCTTCTTTCTTCTTCCCTTCCCTCCCAACCACCTGATTTTAGTAAATAATATTTTACTGTTTACCTTTGCACAGTCAGATATGCTTATCCATGGCTTGATTTATCATCTGTTACAGGTGAGAGGCAATCAGCAAAATTTTTTTTTAATTGGGGTATAGTTGTTTTACAATGTTGTGTTAGTTTCTACTGTACAGCAAAGTGGAGTTCCCTGTGCTATACAGCAGGTTCTCATTAGTTATCTATTTTATACATATTAGTGTATATATATGTCAATTGCAATCTCCCAATTCATCCCACCTCCCCTTTCCCTCCTTGGTGTCCATACGTTTGTTCTCTATGTCTTTCTGCCTTGCAAAAAGTTTGATCTGTACAATTTTTCTAGATTCCACGTATATGTGTTGATATATGACATTTGTTTTTCTCTTTCTGACTTACTTCATTTTGTATGACAGTCTCTAGGTCCATCCACGCCTCTACAAATGACCCAATTTCTGTCCTTTTTATGGCTGAGTAATATTCCATTGTATATATGTACCACATCTTCTTTAACCATTCATCTGTCAATAGGCATTTAGGTTGCTTCCATGACCTGGCTATTGTAAATAGTGCTGCAATGAATAATGGGGTGCATATGTCTTTTTGAATTAATGGTTTTCTCTGGGTATATGCCTAGTAGTGGAATTGCTGGGTCATATGGTAATTCTATTTTTAGTTTTTTTAATGAACCTCCATACCATTCTCCACAGTGGCTGTATCAATTTACATTCCTACCAACAGTGCAAGAGGGTTCCCTTTTCTCCATGCCCTCTCCAGCACTAATTGTAGATTTTTTGGTGATGGCCATTCTGACTGGTGTGAGGTGATACCTCATTGTAGTTTTGATTTGCATTTCTCTAGTAGTTAGTGATGTTGAGCATCTTTTCATATGCGTCTTGGCCATCTATATGTCTTTGGAGAAATGTTTATTTACGTCTTCCGCTCATTTTGGGGGCTATCAGCAAATTTACTCCCATCTCTCGGGTCTCCCTGTACCCCTCCATCTTCAGGACATATACCATTTACATTTTGTTCTGTCACTCTTAATTCCCACGTTTGTTTAAGTCTTAGTTTTGTAGCTAAATATGTGCAAGCATGATCATTGGAGATAAATTTGTTACGATTTCTAACTTATCACTTCGCTGATTGAAAATTGGCCTTTTTTCAAGGGTTTGATGAAAAAGATGAGTTCATGGGAATAATATTCCCTGAGTGTTCAACAGGGTTATTTGTAGTCTTTACCTGAATGACATCCAACCTCTGGCTCATATTTTCTTTTCTTATAAAATTTTCTATTGTATCCTGACATCACTTGTTCTTTTGGAAAATCTGAGGCCAGCCCTTGATTATTAATTTTTCCTCCATAAGTAGTTTGATATTTTTCTCTTTCCAAAGTATTCTTTCTTATTTTTGTAGACCAGTAAGTTTACTAGGATATGTCTTGATATTGACTGTTCTCAAATGGCTTAAAGTTTCATTGCAGGTGGTAATGTATTTAAAGAAAAAAAAAAAAGGCTGCTCTGCTGGGTTTATCTATTGTTGTAGGGCTCAGCTCGTTAGGAAGGGAGTAGATTTAGAGAGACTGTTGATTATTCATACAAGGACTTAAAGGAGTCTCCCCCTGCCCCCAAATAGACTTGTAATTTTTCTTCTAAGTAGGCTTTTTTTTTTGAGGCAAAACATACGTACAGAGAGTGCACAAATCACAAGTGTACAGTTCTGTTAACTTTCAATGAACATATCTATGTAATCTATACCCAGATCAGGAAGTTGAACATTCCTTACTAGCATCTCTAAGAGCTACCCTTTCAGTTTGTTTACAGTCACTGCTACTGTTCTCTGAGGATAACCTTTTTTTTTTTTTTCTTTATGGTTATATAGTATTCTAACCATACTTTTCCTGATGGTTAGTTAGGTTGTTTTCAACCTTTTTTCCCCTCCCAGTTGTGGTTAAATACACATAACTATCAGTGAATGTATCACAGTGATTGGCTCATTCTTCTATTAATGGACATTTGGATAGTTCCAATTTGGGTTCTTTTGGGATGTGCAGGTCTTTTAGTTCATCTGATGTATTTATACGTACATTTCTGTTTGGTGTGTACCTAGGAGTGGAATCATTGGGTCATAGATTGTAGATGTGTGCAGTTTAGTAAAGCCTGAAAATCAGTTTTCCATAATGGTTGTAACAATTTATATTCCCAACAGCAGTGAATGAAAGTTGTCTACATTCTCAATATTGTCGGTCCTTTTAACCATTCTGGTGAATTTATGGTGTTCTCTCATATTTTATGTTGTGTAGAGGGAGAATGTGAGAAAACCAAAATGCCACTGTAATTTCATATGGAGAAAGTCTGTTTGTTATATCAAAAAGACTGGCTTACTGATTTACTTCATCTTGATTGGCTTAGGTCCAGCCTAAACATGTGAAGGAAGCTTTCAGGTTACTGAATAAATCAATCATCCGTGTAGAAACACCTGATGTCAATCTAGATCAAGATGAAGATGCCCAGATGGAGGTAGATGAGGGCCCAGATGGCATCCATGGTGAGGTGTCTGTTCATGACTGTTCTAGAGTTAGGGACCAAAATGTTCTCTGAGATGTCATGGTAAAAATGCACTTACTGATGGTTGTGAAGTCTATTAGCAAAAGGGGAAAAAATGGATATTGAATTTTATTAACTGTTTCTAAGTTAAAATATAATTAGTTAATATAAAATATATATGCTTGAAAGACTGAGAGAAAAAACACCAAAATGGAGATAGTGGACTTAATATTGCAAATGCACTTTCAGATTATGAAATCCTTTTATCTCCCAATCTTCCCATCCCTTCCAAATGGGTTTTTGTCTTCACTGGTAGCATTTATAAACTTTCTAATTTATTTGTACAATTACTAAATACTGAGTATAACTATATGGTTGTTTAAAAATTAGTATTAAAATATAAGTAGTATATTTATAAACATTTAATAGGGGAGTATTGGAGGCACAGAAAGAAGATTCAAACAGTTAATATTTCACTTAGGTCATGCTGATATCCCTGCTCCTGTGAATGGAATTAATGGCCACAGTGAAGACATGAACCAAGATGCTGTTCCGAAAGCCTCCTTAAGGCTGGGCTTCTCCGAATACTGCCGAATCTCTAACCTTATTGTGCTTCACCTCAGAAAGATGGAAGAAGGTGAGGCCATACTTAGTGCTGCTCACATGCTGAGTCACTTACATAAGCTGTATTCACATAAACAACTTTTTTTTTTTGTCTAACTTTTTTTTTTTAACATCTTTATTGGAGTATAATTGCTTTACAGTGGTGTGTTAGTTTCTGCTTTATGACGAAGTGAATCAGCTAACAACTTCTAATTGCTAAAGATTGCGTTATTTTGTCAGAAGAGATGAGAAACTGTTAGGCAAGCTCACTTTGGCAAACAAAATCTACTAGGGAGTGTCAGCATATCTACCAGCCCAGACATTTCCCCACAAGTTCATTGTCAAAGGTTTATTACTCATTCTTATTAATGTCCTTGGCCTATTTTAATATTTGTGAAGCTGAATTTGGGATCTGATAATGTATAAAGACGCACTTAACAAATGTTTTTACAGATGCAAAGTCACTTTTCCTTACAATGGGTTTGTTTAAAATGGATGGACTCCTAGAGTATTTATATTTTATAGACAAGTAATTGAAACTCAAAAGGCTATTAGCACAAGTACATTCCAGACTAGAAATGAAGTAAAATCCTCATTTCTCTGTAGGTAAAGTGTGATACCTGAACATTACTACCCTTCCTATTCTTAACTGCTTTACCATGCTATCCAGGTTTTCTCAACCTGTAATTAGCCACAAGGCAGAAGGAAAAGTGATTAAATCAAGGGGTTGAACTTAAACTTCAATTTGGTGATTAACCATCAAAAAATTCTTATTTGACTGTCAGTATGCTGGCTTCCAGGCATATTCTCATCAGAGTGTCCTAACTGCGACGGAGGAAGAGACCACCAGAGATTGTCTTAGCTTACTAAAAGATTTAAGCCCTTTAGCTTCTGCCCTCATTCCCCTGGGAACTGTGGACCAGTGGGAAGGAGGAAAGAAGGCAGTTAAGAGGCCACTAGGACAGAGAGGTTTTAGTTCCAGTCCCTTCTCACATAAAAAGATTTGGGAGCAAACATTCCTGTGTTCACGTTGTACTTCATTATTCTTTCTCTCTCTCATGCAACTAAGTTTTAAACATGGCCAACCATCAATGGAGCAAAGATACGATTAGCAGCCACACAGTGCATTCCACAGATAAATTCTAGGTCTTCCTCCTTTCCCTAAAAAAAGGAAAAAGACGCTATTCACCCAGCCAGGAAAGTTATTAATTCGCAGTCTTCAGATAGACAGCTGTTTTCTAACGAAGCTTTATTTTTTTTAAAGTTCATTTATTTATTTAGGCTGCTCTGGGTCTTCGTTGCCGCTCGCAGGCTTCTCTGGTTGCAGCACATGGGCTCTAGGGCACGTGGGTTCGTTGCAGTATGTGGGATCTTTGTTCCCCAACCAGGGATGGAACCCAGTCCCCCTGCATTGGGAGTGCAGAGTCTTAACCACTGGACCACAAGGGAAGTCCCCTGGCAAAACTTTAAACTGTAAACCAAGGAGATTACTTACTCAAAAGCATTTGGACAAACCACTGAAATTTCAGTACAACCATAATAAAACTTTTCAGAGACATCAGTAAAGCTAAAATTTTCCTATTTTGATTTTGTATTTTATTAGCAATTTCTAAAATCAAGACAAATGAAGTTTTCTTTTAGTATACTTTATATCTGTGATAGTTTAAAATATTGCCAGGTTCCAACTTTTCTTGTGAATTTAGAGTTCTGGACTCTAAAGGGCAGGTAGTTCAGTCAATAAGGATAGACCTTGCTGGAATAAATTGGTAATTTTTTATTTTTGAGTGAACACCTATGGATTTCACTCCTTGGTTGACCTCAATTCCATAAAGTGTTCCCCTTTCCAAAGAGGAATAGTTGTATTTAAGCAGTTTTGCTTGCTGTGACTTCATTCCTAATTTATGCTTTCAACTGCTGTTGACAGATTATCATAGGTGGTGAAGCATGAGAAGGTGAAGGAAACACCTTCATACTTTGAAATCGTTACAGCTTTAAAAAACTTGTTTCTTATAATCTCTATTTTTTTAGATTTTTCTTTTCAGGATAAAGTAAGGCATACTTTAATTCAAGTAATATTTCAGGCTTATGCTGGAAGATTGCAAATCTTATTTCAGCAGATATGTTTTCTGACAGATTGAAGGTTATCTAATCTGTACATTATCTTGTGCATGCAGACTCCAAGAATTGGCAATACAGTTTGCTACAAGGATAATTTAATCCTTTTTAAATGTATTTTTTGTTGTTACAGAAGAGGATGAGTCGGCCTTAAAGAGGAGTGAGCTTGTTAATTGGTACTTGAAGGAAATCGAATCAGAAATAGATTCTGAAGAGGAGCTGATAAATAAAAAGAGAATCATAGAGAAAGTCATTTATCGACTCACCCACTATGTACGTATATAATTAAGCTTGCTGAGGTATTACAGAAGGAGTTCATGCCTCAAATCTTTGTAGGTTCATTAGATATTCATTTATTTTGAAATGTTAGGATCTAGTCAGAATTAGGAATTGTATAAAACAAGAGAGAATTATTAACAGTTAATTGACTTATTTCTTCTGCTAAAATAAGCAGAACTTAAAGCTGGTAAAGTGAATTTAGGGTCTTATTATTTGTGTGTTTTTAACCTTTGTTTTCCACTCTACCATAAACCTTTGAGCGTCCTGACCACTGTCACCTATTTTCTGCATTTTATCTTTCCTCATGTTCTTATCTCCCCCATTACCCAGCTTAAAATCTATCCCATGATCACTTTTTTCTTATACTTTCAACTTCATTCATTCTCTTTTATATTACTTGCTTGGCAAAATTCCAGATTTGGTTCAATCTAATTCATTTTCTATACCTATATCTATGCAGTTAAAAGTATCTGGAGAAAAGCATACAACCATGTGCCCACTTTTATTTTAAATTCATGACCACAAATCTCAAATGGACAATTCTTTACTGCTGTCTTATCAACGTCACAGTAGTACTAACCTCACAGTAGCACTGCCCGATGCTATTACTTTTCCCTAGGCAGTTCATTCTCCTACTCTCTTAAAGGACCATTACATACATACCTTCTCACTACTCCAATCAGTTGATTATTTTCAGTATTCAGCTTGTCAGCAGCATCTGTCAAAGTTGATCACTCCTGGGCTTCCCTGGTGGCGCAGTGGTTGAGAGTCCGCCTGCCGATGCAGGGGACATGGGTTCGTGCCCCGGTCCGGGAAGATCCCACATGCCACGGAGCGGCTGGGCCCATGAGCCGTGGCTGCTGAGGCTGTGCGTCCAGAGCCTGTGCTCTGCAACGGGAGAGGCCACAGCAGTGAGAGGCCCACGTACCGCAAAAAAAAAAAAAAAAAAAAAAAAGTTGATCACTCCTTCTAGAAATACTTTGTTCACTTGGCTTCTAAGTCACCATGTTCTCCTGGGTCTTCTCCTTCTCACTGGTTATATCCTCTTATTCTCTTTTCCTGAGTCTTTCTCTTGTCACTTTTTAAATGAAGTATTATGCTTAGTCCTCAGACCTCTTTTCTATTTATATTCATTGCCTAAGTGATCTCATTTGGTTCTATAAATTGAAAACCATTTGTGATGACTCCCGTATTTATATCTCCAGCTCTCACCTGTCCTCTAAATTGCTAATGTATGTAGCTAGCTGCCTACTTGCAAATTAATAGGCATCTCACACTTAATGTGTTCAAAACAGTTTTTCCTTGCAATGTTTCACTTACTCATTTGCTTTAAGCCAGGCACCTTAGAATTATCCTTGATTCCTTGATTTCTCTTTCCCCTCACAACTTCTCTCCTTTTATAAGCAAATCCTGTGAGCCTTGCCTTCAGTATCAGTGTTCTCTGTTTTCTTCTCACCATCGTCACATCTACCCAAGCCACCATGCCTGGACCTCCATGGGTGCCTACTAACTGTCCTCCCTTGCAGTGGCTCTCTGCCCAGCAGCCAGACAGATCTTTTAACAAATCAAATTGTTTTAGTGCCCTTCCTTCTAGCCCTTCTCTCACATTTAGAATAAAATCCAGTCTCCGTACCGTGGCCTGCAGAACCCTACACAAGCAAGCCCCTGCCCACCTCATTCACCTCTTTTCATAGCGTCTTCCCCTTGCCCATTCTGCTTAGTGACACTGGCCTTGTCACTGTTCCTTAGACACACCAAGCATGAAGGCCTTTGTACATGCCCTTTGTTTCTTTGCCCATATTCCATCCTCCATTCTGAGGTCTGCTCAAATGTTACCTTCTCAGAGAAGTTATTCTTGCCTGGCCAGTCAAAATAGCCTCCTTCTTGCTGTCACCCCCTTACCCTGCTTTGTTTCTTCATAGTGCTTATCATTGCCTGGCAGTATAGTCTTTATTTAGGTGTTTATTTTGTCTCTCTTGTTAACATGCAAGCACCATGAGGACAGGGACTTTGTTTCTTTAGCCACTGTGTCCCCAGAATCTACAGTGGTGCCTAAGTCATAGAAGGCTCAAATACTTGTTAAATGATTGAATTTTTCTGTTCAAATGGCAGAGATTGCAGTTGACTTCACAATGCTCACTATATAAATATTATAGTTGTCACATATCAGGGTTTGTCATCTGAAAAATTATTTCCCTATAGAACTAGATGAGTCTGTGGTTACAGGTGTGGGGGTGTGGGAAGAACTATTCCATTCAAAATTTAATGAATAATATGTATAAAAATAAAGCTGAACTGGGGTGGCGTTGTGCTCAGAGTTGTCTGTCTAGTTAGTGGTGGGCAATGTGTTTGCATCACGCGAGCCCTTCCCTACCTTGTGGCCCTGGGATCAGTGTAAGATAAGATGGTCCACGCAAGAAATCCACATTTGGACACATTGTGAAATTAACTGATCTAAATTGGGCTTACCTTTTTAAGTTTGACTCACTGCCTGAGCCAACTCAGTATAGAAGACTAAGGAACTTGTACTGTGCTAATCAAATGTGCTTCCTGTGAAGGTGTGTTAGTACATAGAGTGAGTGCTTGAAAGTGTCCAATCCCTCTTAGTGGAATTAGTGCTTATACTGTGGGACTTTTCCACCTTCGTAGGATCACATCACTATTTCCTGAGTTCCTCTGTATGGGCCTTCGGTAGGAGCCTTTCTCATTTGTGGACGTATTAGACTTATAGTTAACATCATGGCTTCAAATCTGTCATCAAGTTTATTTAGCCACATGGCATGTTCTGCTTTTTTTAATTAGTTAATAGGTCAGAGGGAAAATTGTTTCATGTTATTATCTTTAGATTCTACTTCTAACTAAGTTATGAATGGATGGTATATAAAAGAGTTCAGTGGCCAATAATTAAAAATTAACATAATATTAAGTGAAATTAAACACTTATCAGAGTGATAAACAGAATCATAAACATACTTATCAGAGGATTTTATACAATTGCATGATTGTAAAATTCATATGTTCTTTTTTGAAGTTATATTTATAAGTAGTTGATATATATGCTAGGGAACCGATTAAAATCACAACATCAGTCTTACTGATGTATTTCTTAATTTTTCAAAAGAAGTTTATGATATGAAAAAGTCTATATCCTAATGGGAAGGTGACTTAGCAGAAACTTGATATTGACTTTAAGATATAGTCCTTTTTCTGAGAGAGTTTCTGGGGGGAAATGAAAGAAAATGTTAGTCACAAACATTCAGAAGAAGGGTCAAGTCCAAGTCCTGTGTATCTTAGCATTCTTATAATACTGCTGGAGAACTGAGGACAAACGTTTGTGTTTCATAGGATCATGTTCTAATTGAGCTCACCCAAGCTGGATTGAAAGGCTCCACAGAAGGAAGTGAGAGCTATGAAGAAGATCCCTACTTAGTAGTTAACCCTAACTACTTGCTTGAAGATTGAGCTATTGAAAGTAACCAGAGAAACTGGCCTTCCACCTCTGGCATGGAGTCTGGGTGGAGCTCTACTAGCCAGAGAAGTGCTTCTGGGAGTGATGATTCAGGAAGATTTACTCTGAGGAAGAAGAACCAAGTTGATTGCCTCATATGTCACATTCCTTTTATACCAACGCAGGTTTTATCCCTTTGTTTAGTGTGCTTCTTGCCTAAAAAAAGTTGGATTGCAATAGTGTGTCATTTCTATAACTGAGACCTTTGTTTTCATGTGTAGGAAAAGGTCTGTTGTTTTTGTTATGTGGTGTCTTACTGGAGAAATAACATTTTTCAATTGCCAACTACTTTTTTTCACCAAAATAACTTTTTCTGCAGTTGTCTATTGGCTTTATTTCTGTTATAAATTATTGCTTCCATTTATTCATGAATATGAGTCTTTCCCTTTTTGCTTGATTCCTGGGGCAAAGGGGTGGAAATATGGCATTATGGTAAACATTTAGGTGTAGGTTCCTGTGAGGAGAGTCCTTATAAGAATTTGTTAGTGTGAAAGCTAAGAGGCCTTGGAGATGACTTTCCAAGGTTAATTCCAGTTCTCTGTTTTTTTTTAAAGACAGTTTATGAAAGTAAAAAGTTTATTATACTGTTTGCATTACTCTTTAATAACTTTTTAAACTTATATATCCTAAGAGTAAGGTCTCAGAATTATTTTCTAACTGCTTTTTTAAGGGAAATACATTTTTTTTAAAGATTTTTTTTGATGTGGACGACTTTTAAAGTCTTTATTGAATTTGTTACAGTATTGCTTCTGTTTTTTCCTTTGGTTTTTTGGCCACGAGGCATGTGGGGTCCTAGCTCCCCAACCAGGGATCAAACCCACACCCCCTGCATTGGAAGGTGAAGTCTTAACCACTGGGCCACCAGGGGAGTCCCCAATATGTCATTTTCTATATTACAGACCACCCTTAAATTTTATGGCATTTTTCCAGGAAAAGAGTTATTGCTGTTTATGATATTAATAGTCCCTGAGGCTTAGCTTTGATCAGTATGTACATGATGTAGCATTTCCTTTTGCTGCAGCCTTTGACAACAGATGATTCTGGGGCCTGCAGGGCCAGTTGGGGAATGTTTATATGTGGTATTTGAGTTCACTAATACAAACCTCTCTCCACTGGTTTGCGTACAATAGGGTAAGGGAGACTGGAAATGGATAGAGAAGTTGCACAGTTAGCAGATGCAGGGTATAAGCTCCTGTGAAAACTATGTTCCTAATTAATGGAGGTAGGAGAGCCTGTTGGGACAAGGAAACTTCAGTGTACAGGATCTCAGACTTCCTGTTGGGACAGGAGAGTCTAGGATAAGGCATGGACTAAGGCAGGGACGTTCAGTAACAGGTGATAGGAAGAACAACGAGTAAAAACTCAGAAGACAGCAAGAAAGAGTTCCTTCCATGCATTGATTCCCAACTTGATAAAGAAAATGGGGTGAGGAGGTTCCGAAAAGAGAAACAGCCTCACAGAAATTTGAACTTCAATTTGATCAAATACTGAACCAAAGCAAAGTGTGAAGCCCAGGGAAGATGAGTTCCTTTATGGTGAATCTGTCTTCTCCTCCCCAATTCTGTCATTAGTGAAAGTAGGGGCTCTAAAGCAAAGTGAGGCCATTAATACAACTAAAATCAGTTTTTACCCATCTGAATAAGTGTGCTTACCTTTTCACACACCCCCTTTCTCTACATGTTACTTGTCAGGGAAATGAAGTGGCTAATGGATGATGGAGCATGTATAAGATCTTTATGAAGAAAATTAGACGAGTATTTAGTAAGCAGATGTAACTTCTTTCTGAATAGGACGTCTTAAATATTGTAAGTTGTCAACTGATCCATAAATTTAATATATTTTCAACCAAATGCCAACAGATGTCCATCAATAAGTAAATGAAATTGTGATATAGCAATGCTCTGAGTTATGCAAACTAAAATGAGGGAAATGAAGATGTTTGAAATGGAAATATCTCTAGGACACATGGAAAAGAAAATGTGCAAATAAAGCTGTGGAGCACCTAAGTATATAAAGCAAGTATTAACAGACATAGACAGCAAATATTAACAGGATAGACAGCAAAACAATAATAGCAGGGGACTTTAGTACCCCACTTTCATCAAAAGGATAGATCATCCAGTCAGATTATCAATAAGGAAGCACTGACCTTAAATGACATGTTTAGACCAGATGGATGTAACAGACATGCAGAACATTCCATCCAAAAGCAACAGAATATAGACTCTTTTCAAGCACACATGGAAAATTCTTCAGGATAGATCATATGTTAGGACACAAAACAAGTCAATAAGTTTAAGAAGACTGAAATCAATATCAGGCATCTTTTCTGACCATAATGGTATAAAACTAGAAATCAACTACAAGAAGCCTAAAAATTTCACAAATATGTGGAAATTAAGCAACCTACTGAACAACCAATGGGTCAAAGAAGAAATTTAAAAATAATGAGAAATGAAAATGGAAACAACATACCAAAACTTACGGGATACAGCAAAAACAGTCTAAGAGGGAAGTATATAGGGATAAAAGCCTACATCAAGAAACAAAGATCGCAACTTGCTATCTCAGGGGGGAAAAAATGAAGCCCAAAGTTAGTAGAAGAAAGGAAAGAGCAATGGAACTTAAGAGCTGGGTTTTTTCTTTTTAAGATAAAATTGATAAAACTTTAGCTAGACTCATAAAAAAAGCCCTCAAAATCAGAAAGGAAAGAGGAGGTGTTACAAGTTGTACCATGGAAATACAAAGAATCAGATGTTAACTGTGAATGATTGTTGGCCAACAAATTGGATAGCCTAGAAGTGGACTGCTAGAAACATACCTACCAAGATTGAATCATGATGAAATGTGAAATGTGAGTAGTCTGGTTAGTAGTGAGGAGATTGAATCAATAATCAAAAACCTCCCAACAAAAGTCCGGGACCATATGGCTTCACTGATGACTTCTACCAAACATTTAAAGAAGAATTAATACCAGTCCTTCTCAAACACTTCCAAAAAATCAAAGAGGAGGAACCACTTCCAAACTCATTTTATGAAACCAGCATTACCCTGATACCAAAGCCAGACAAGGACACCTAAAGAAAAGAAAATTATAGGCCAATATCCCTGATGTACAAAATAGATGCAAAAATCCTTAACAAAACTTTAGCAAAGTTAATTCAACAGTATGTTAAAATGACCATACAACATGATCAAGTGGGATTATTCCAGGATGCAAGGATGATTCAACATCTGAAAATCAATCAGTGTATTACACCAGGTTAACAAAAAAGGATAAAAATCATGGTCCTCTCCGTAGATGGGGAAAAAAGCATTTGGTAAAATTCAACATCCATTTATGATTTTAAAAAACTGTCAACAAATTGAATATAGAGAGAAAGTACCTCAACATAATAAAGGCCATAGAGACTTTCCTGGTGGTCACCTGGTTAAGACTCTGTGCTCCCATTGCAGGGGGCCCGGGTTCGATCCCTGGTCGGGGAACTAGATCCTGCACGCCACAACTAAAAACAGATCCTGCACACGACAACAAAGATTCCATGTGCCACAACTAAGACTCAGCATGGCCAAATATTAAAAATAAAGGCCATAAATGGCAAGCCCACAGCTAATCATACTCTTGGGGATGAGACAAGGGTGCCTGCTCTCACCTCTTATTCAATATAGTATTGGAATCGTAGCCAGAGCTAGGAAAGAAAGGCATCCAAATTAAGGAGAAGTGAAATTGTCACTATTTGCAGATGACATGATGTTGCATATAGAAAACCCTAAAGACTCCACCAAAAAACTTAGAATTGATCAATGAATTCAGCAAAATTGCAGCATACTAAATCAATATGCAAAATCTGCATTTCTATACACTAATAAAAACTACCAGAAAAAGAAATTAAGGAAATAATCCCATTTACAGTTGCATAGTAAGAAAAAACATACCTAGGGATAAATTTAACCAAGGAGGTAAAAGACCTGTACACTGAAAACTATAAGAGTGGTGAAAGAAATTGAAGAAGACACAGATAAATGGAAAGATATTCCATGCTTACAGATTGGAAGAATTAATATTGTTAAAATGCCCATACTATCCAGAGGAATCTACACATTCAGTGCAATCTCTGTCAAAATTTCCATGGCATTTTTCACAGAAGTAGAACAGACAATCCTAAGATTTGTATGGAACCACAAAAGACCCAGAATAGCCAAAGCAGTGTTGAGAAAGAATAAAGCTAGAGGTATCATGCTTCCTGATTTCAAGCTGTATTACAAAGGTATAGTAATTAAAACATTATGGTATTGACATTAAAACATACATATAGATCAGTAGGACAGAATAGAGAACCTCGAAATAAACCCATGTGTATATAGTCAGTTAATTTACAACAAAGGAGCCAAAAATATACGATAGGGAAAGACGGTCTCTTAAATAAATGGTGTTGGGAAAACTAGATCACTACCTTACACCATACACAAAAATTAATATGGATTAAAGAGTTGGAGATTAAACCTGAAATCATAAACTTCCTAGAAGAAAACACAGGTGGTAGGTTCCTTGATATCAATCTTGGCAATGATTTTTTGGATTTGATTCTAAAGCAAAGGCAACAAAAGCAAAAATAAATAAATAGGACTACATCAAACTAAAAAGCTGCACAGCAAAGAAAACCATCAGTCAAATGAAAAAGAATGGGAGAAGATATTTGCAAATAATGTATCTGATAAGGGCTTAATATCCAAAGTATGTAAAGAATTTATACAAGATAACCATCTAAAATGGGCAGATAATCTGAATAGGCATTTTTCCAAAGAAGATATTCAGATTGCCAACATACATGAAAAGGTGCTCAACATAACTAATCATCAGGGAAATGAAAGTCAAAACCACAATGAGCTATTACATTACACCCATGAGAAAGGCTATTATGAAAAAGACAAAAAATAAGTGTTGGCAAGGATGTGGAGAAAAGAGAACGCTTGTGTAATATTGGTGAGAACCTCTATGGAAAACAGAGGTTTCCCAAAAAACTAAAAATAGAACTACCATATAAATCCAGCAATTCCACTTCTAGGTATTTATCTGAAGAAAATGAAAAAGCTAACTCAAAAAGATTGATGCACCCTCATGTTCATTGCCACATTATTTACAATAGCCAAGACATGGAAGCAACTTAAGTGTTCACTGATGGAAGAATGGATAAAATGTATATATATGTACAATCAAGTATTATTCAGCCCTAAAAAGAAGGAAATCTTGTCATTTGTGACAACATGGATGAAACTGGAGGGCATTATGCTAAATGAAATAAGACAGACAAATAATATGTAATCTGTGGAATCTAAAACATTTTTAGAGTAATTAATGTATTCGTTTTATTTTTTTGGCTGTGTCGGGTCTTAGCAGCAGCATGCGGGATATTTTCGTTGTGACACATGGGCTTCTCTAGTTGTAGTGCACAGGCTTCTCTCTAGTTGTGGTGTGCGGGTTTTCTCTGTCTAATTGTGGCGCGAAGGCTCCAGGGTGTATGGGCTGTGTAGTTTGCGGCATGCTGCCTCTCTTGTTGAGGTGTGTGAGCTCAGTAGTTGTGGCATGTGGGCTTAGTTCCCCTGCAGCATGTGAGATCTTAGTTCCCCGACCAGGGATCGAACCCTCGTCCCTTCATTGGAAGGTGTATTCTTTACCACTGGACTACCAGGGAGGTCCCTAAAAATACATTTTTAATAAAATAAAAAATGAACTCAGGTACAAAGGCTAGATTGGTGGTTGCCAGAGGTGGAGGTGGTAGGTGGGTGAAATGGGTGAAGATGGTCAAAAGGTACAAACTTACAGTTACAAAATAAATGTCATGGGGATGTAATGTACATGGTGACTATAGTTAATAACACTATTTGAAAGTTGCTAAGAGAGTAGATCTTAAACGTTCTCACCACACACAAGAAAAAAATTTGTATCTATGTGTGGTGATGGATATGTTAACTAGATTTATTGTGGTGATATGTGTGCAATGTATACAATCATGTACACCTGGAACAAATATAATGTTATATGTCAGTTGTATCAATTTTTAAAAATTAATTTTAAAAAGGAAAAATGCAAGCTTTTCTTATAACTTTGTAGAAGAGGCTTTTTAAAACTATGTATATATAAAAAAAAAAACTATGTATAAGCAGAGATGCCATAAGGAAAAAAATTAATAAATTTGACTACACCAAAGTTTAAAAATTAAAAACCAGAGCTACAGATTGGGAAAATGTTTCCTCAACCTATATACGAGAGAAAGGATTAATGTCCAGGAAAAATAAGCTGCAGATGAGAAGAATATACTATATATATGTTTCAATAGCTATATATTTTCTCAGTTTATAATGGGAAAAAGGTTATTTCCCAAAATGGATACAGAGCTGATACAAATCAATTTTAAAAATCATTCAAAATTATAAACACACTAATAATTTGATAATATTATAATAGCATTGGTGGGTTTGTCTGGAATTTGATGTTGTAATGCACTACTGGTAGGAGTATAAATCAGGACACTCCTTTTAGGGAAAAATTTGTCAGTACCATTAGAAGTTAAAATATAACTGACTACCCTATTATCCAGCAATTGTACTCTTCAATATTTTCCCTGAAGAAATAACCAATATATGTATAGAAAAAGGCATATACAATGACATTCATTGTGACATTGTGACACTGAAAATGGAAAATAACCTAAAACCTAATCAACAAAATAATGATTATGCAAGGTCACACAGTGCAGCTTTCAAAAAGAATAAGATATATCAATATTTGCACAATGTGAAGATCTCCAAGTTGTGCTATATGGTAAAAATACCAGTTGTAGATCAATACTCACATTATAGTACCTCTTATTTTGTAAACTTGTTAGGTAAAAGTATATTCTTTATGTACATACACATGTAATAAATGGTGAATACTTTTTAGGAAGTAGCTGGGATTAGGTATAAGGCAAATGGAACTATTATCTAAATTTTGGGGATATTTATGAGAATGCATTTATTTAATATTTCTATAATTAATATAATATGCTTTTAGAGAGATAACAATGATTATAAACACAGGAATCTGAAAAATGATACATTTATATGAAGCTGTCAGGGCCACCTTGAAAATTCCACTAAGTGAAATAAAACTTTCTATTAAAATGAATATATATATACATTTCCAAGACAATTCTAGGAAAAAGAATGATAGAAGAGGCCATGTCCTATCATAAAGTGAAAAGTACTACGCTACACAGGTATAAAAATTAAAATACTGTGGTACTGGCACAGGAATAGATAGACAAGGAGTAGAAAGTCTAGAAACACATATGTCTAGATAGATATTTCATTTCTGATAGTTGGCATTTCAAATAGTGGGGAGAGAATGGCCTATTCAGTAACCCATTAGAAATTGATAAACCCTACCACACAGCACAAACAAAGTTAAAATTCAAGATGGGCTAAAGATCTAAAGATTAGAAACAAGAATATTAAATAATACATTTGACACAAGCTTTCAAAAATATGGTACCAAGTAATGTATTTGGAAGGACACTATAAACCAAATTTTAAAACTAACACTAGGGGGAAGCTTTTTTTCTATCACATTTTAATACATGATATCCAAACTCTATTAAGAGTTCTTATATCAATAATAATTTAAATAATAAAAATGTATAAAGAATATAAAGAAGAAAAACAAGTAGCCAATTAACCTGAAAAGCTACCCCTCTAAACAGAAACAAGTGTCCAAAATATGAAGTTTTATAACAGGTGTGAGCAAACCAGAGAGATTTAGACACACTTCTAACTGTAGGTAGGATTTAAATTTGAAGAAGCCTGTTTTAGAAGACATTGGATTACAATAAAAATTCCAAATGGGCATGCCATTGAGTCAGCAACTTAATTTCTAAGAATCTATCTTAAAGAAAAGAAATGTGGACAAAGATGTATAACTAAAGATACAGATATTAATTTGCAACATATTAAAATTAAGAACCAACCAGTGTTCAATACGCAAGAGTTTAAACTATGGTACAACCTTACTGTGGAATGCTATGCATCTGTTAAAAAGGAGTGGGTCTACATATTCTGGTATAAACAGAGCTCCAAGCACTATTAAGTGAAGGAAAATAAAAAGCAACTGAGGAACGCTACATAAGACATAATTCCATATATGTTAAATTATATGTTTTAAATGTTATACACATGTATGTTTGCATTATATATATGTAATAATAGCTATCATTCAGTTGCATTGTTCTTAATATGCTAATGAATGACCTCATTTAAATCTCACAACCTATCTATCACCATTATACAGATGAGGAAACAGGCACAGAGAAATTTAGTAACTTTCGCCAGATGAGATTTAAACACTGGCATTCCAACTCCTGAACAGCCATTAATATGTACAGAGAAAGGAAACTGGAAGGAAGCACAGTGTTGAAAGTGATTACCGAAGGGAAGGGAAGAGGGGAATTAGTAAGTTTTCATATATATTTCTGTATTGTGTGAATCTTTCACAAAATGTGTTCATCATTTACTTACATATTTTAAATTTTTTTATTTTATTTATTTTTAAGATTTATTATTTATTTATTTTTGGCTGCGTGGGGTCTTAGTTGCGGCACTTGGGATCTTCACTGAGGCATGCGGGATCTTCTGTTGTGGCACGTGGTGTCTTCATTGCGGCTCCCAGGCTTCTCTCTAGTTGTGGCATGCAGGTTTTTCCTCTTCTCTAGTTGTGGTGCGCTAGGCTCCACGGCACATGGGCTCTGTAGTTCGTGGCACACGGGCTCTAGACGGGGCGCAAGAGCTCAGTAGTTGTGGCGTGCAGGCTTAGTTGCCCTGTGGCATGTGGGATCATAGTTCCCTGACAAGGGATCGATCCCGTGTCCCCTGCCTTGTAAAGTGGATTCTTTACCACTGAACCACCAGGAAGTCCCTACTTTTTTTTTTTTTTTTTATTGGCTGCGTTGGGTCTTTGTTGCTGTGCGCAGGCTTTCTCTACTTGCAGCGAGTGGGGGCTACTGTTCATTGCGGTGTGCAGGCTTCTTATTGTGGTGGCTTCTCTTTTGCGGAGCAAGGGCTCCAGGCGCGGACTCCAGTAGTTGTGTCACGCAGGCTCAGTAGTTGTGGCTCACGGGCTCTAGAGCACAGGCTCAGTAGTTGTGGCGCACGGGCTCAGTTGCTCCGCTGTGTGTGGGATCTTCCCGGACCAGAGCTCGCACCCGTGTCCCCTGCATTGGCAGGCGGATTCTTAACCACTGCGCCACCAGGGAAGTCCCCCTACATGTTTTTTTTTTTTTTTCGGTATGTGGGCCTCTCACTGTTGTGGCCTCTCCCATTGCGGAGCACAGATTCCAGATGCGCAGGCTCAGCGGCCATGGCGCATGGGCCCAGCCGCTCCATGGCATGTGGGATCTTCCCGGACCGGGGCACGAACCCGTGTCCCCTGTATTGGTAGGCGGACTCTCAACCACTGCGCCACCAGGGAAGCCCCCCCCAACATGTTTTTAAAGGAGAAAAAGAGTTTGGCGAGGAACTCACTTTTGTTCTGCTATGTAAATAAGTTTTAAAATAATTTGTAAGTAAGAAAAAATGTGGAGAACTTTTTTCTTCAGACACTTCCCAGGTTCCTTGGAATAAATTGTGTGAGAAGTTTGAGGTTTTTGTGTTATCTCTTATAGTTTTAAAATTTTTTGATGTTACATAGGTGAATCACATACTGATTTTATTATCGTAGATAACCCAGTTACATAGTTAAGTGTTTACAGTCACTTAGTATTTTACAACCTCAACTGTAGTTATAAAGTAAGTATTCCACATACCTCCTAACAGTTCCTTGAAGATGGAGCTAGTCTGGCATTTAGTCCTTATTGTCCTCCTAAGTTTTTCTTGTTGGGGGTTAGACTGGGAATCTGATAGAAACTTCATTTCAGCTGCTGGTCCTCTAACCAGCGACTTGCTACGCAACCTGAGGGGTCCACTGGGAAACCAGGATTCTCCCTTTGTAACAGGAGACAAGGAAATTTATGTTTGTCGCCAGCCACTGCCCTCTTTCCTGCCAGAGTACTTTAGCAGTGTTCGTGCCATTATGATCACTCATTACAAAGTATTTCTGCCGTGGGCACAGCTACTCCCAGAAGGAACCTCCAAGAACCCAGACAAGGAAACAGTGCAGTGCTACCGGCAACTCCTTGAGGCCCTCAAGAGTGCTCAGCTTCAGCCCCTGGTGGTCCTGCACCACCAGACTCTTCCTGCCAGCACCGTCCAGAGAACTGAGGCCTTTGCTGATCTCTTTGCTGACTATGCCTCCTTCATCTTCCACTCCTTTGGGGACCTAGTTGAGATCTGGTTCACTTTTAGTGACTTGGAGGAAGTGATAATGGAGCTTCCCCACCAGGAATCAAGATCTTCACGTCTCCAGATCCTCACTGATGCCCACAGAAAAGCCTATGAGGTTTTCCATGAAAAATATGCTTCTCAAGGTGAGTACACATGACCCAGGTGGCTGACCCACCGGCAGCCTTCATTACCCACCTTCCTCCACCCTCCTTAAAGCAGGACTCAGCATTTCTTTCCACTTACCTCCAAGTCCCCTTGGGACTTCCCTGGCAGTCCAGTGGTTAAGACTCCGAGCTTCCACCGCAGGGGGTATGGGTTCAAGCATCCCTGGTCAGGGAAGTAAGATTCCACATGCCACAAAGCACAGCCAAAAAAAAGTCCCCTCATATCTATTTATTAGTGAGAAATTAATACCGTACTGAAGATTTCCCAGTGGAGGTAGGTAGCGGTGGTTTACATTGTACAGTGCCCAGCATTCCCTTTGAAAAATATCTTTTGAGCCCCCTTGCCCAATCCTTTTTTTTTTTAATAAATTTATTTATTTATTTTTGGCTGTGTTGGGTCTTTGTTGCTGTGCACAAGCTTTCTTTAGTTGTGGTGAGTGGGGGCTGCTCTTCGTTGTGGTGAGCGGGCTTCTCATTGTGGCTTCTTGTTGTGGAGCACGGGCTCTAGGCATGCAGGCTTCAGTAGTTGCGGCACGCAGGCTCAGTAGTTGTGGCTTGCGGGCTCTAGAGCGCAGGCTCAGTAGTTGTAGCGCATGGGCTTAGTTGCTGTGCGGCATGTGGGATCTTCCCAGGCCAGGGCTCGAACCCATGTCCCTTGCATTGGCAGGCAGATTCTTAACCACTGCGCCACCAGGGAAGTCCCCTTGCCCAATCTTGAGTCTGCACTATCACCGATTATCTTTCTGTCCTTTCTCCAGTCCTGCCTCCCTGACTCTTCCTACGATTTCAAGATTGCCCATCCTCTCATCCACCCCGTTTTCTTTTATTTATTTATTTATTTTTATTTTGTGTGTGTGTGTGTGTTTCGGTCATGCCCCTCAGCTTGGGGGACCTCAGTTCCCCGACCAGGGATCAAACCCATGCGCCCTGCAGTGGAAGCCCAGAGTGCTAACCACTGGACCTCCAGGGAATTCCTGAGCCTCCCCTTTTTCTTATGCAAAGCGAGTTACATGTTCTAGTTGAAGCCTATATTCCAGCAGGGGAGACAAATACAAAGATAAAATAATAATATGCTGACAGATAGTGAGAAGAGCATGCTTACAATTGTCCGTATTCCTGCTTCATGGCTAGTTTAAGGTTCCAATTCAGTAGGCCCAGATGGAATCAGGACATTGATTTTAATAAATTCCCTAGGTGAATCTAGGCTAGGTACACCAAAAAATTGGTACACCAATTTTGAGAACCAATTTTGGATTATATATGCTTCCTGGTTTTTATTATACACTGTATGTATATTTTTATACATAGTATATAATACATCTGCATACTTGTATACTCTACCTTTGAAACTTAACATATTTAATGAATATATTCTTATTTTATTAAAAACTCTTTGAAAGCATGATTTTCAGTGTTGTTACAGGTTCCCATTATATTAATGGATCATAGAGTTTAAAATATTCTTTCATTTTTGTATATAAGTTTATTTAATTTTCACTATTAAAAATTATGTTGAGCTTCCCTGGTGGTGCAGTGGTTGAGAGTCCACCTGCCGATGCAGGGGACACGGGTTCGTGCCCTGCTCCGGGAAGATCCCGCATGCCGCCGAGCGGCTGGGCCCGTGAGCCATGGCCGCTTTTAACCAACATATGTTGGTTAAAAGCAAACTAACTTTTCGAAGGTGGGGATATTGAATAATATCCCCCAAACTGAAAAGGAACTTTGAGACCAAAAAGTGAAACAGGCAACTCCATAAAATGCAATTATGGAGTTTATTGTGGGTAATTTACATATGGGTAAGATCGGGTGAACAGCGATCTGGAAGCATTTGCAGCTGCATTCCTCACTGCCAAAAGGGGCACAAGAGAATTTAAAGGGGCCAAAGCTAAAAATGCAATCTGATTATTAAGGGAGAAGCACATCTGCACCAGTGGGACTGGAAGTTTTTCCATCCCCTTGGGGGTCTCATGACCTTTATTCCTTGAGGACCATTAACCATCTGTGTCAGCTAAAGAGCATTCTTCCAGTTCTTATATCTGATGAAGACAAGGGTAAAAGTTGATAGGAAACTTATCTGGCTTGGGTGCATTACTTGTGAGTAGGCTAAAGCTCAGTCACACAGGAAGGGGAGGGGTTAGGACTGTGGGCCTAAGATGGAGCTGACAAAATAGAGTCAGTGTGGTTCAGCCACACAATAACTAACACCCATGGAGTGACCACTCAGTCCAGCAATTAAAATATAACAGAATACTGTGGTGATTTTGTAACACAGAATTACTGAATCACTATGTTGTGCACATGGAACTAACATAGTGTTGTAGGTCAATTATGCTTCAATTTTTTAAAGAGTAAGAAAACAGCAAAAAATTATATATAATATATAATACATATATATAATATATATATTACACCACTTCACATCAACTAGGATGGCTGTAATAAAAAAGACAGACAGGGACTTCCCTGGTGGCGCAGTGGTTCAGAATCCGCCTGCCAATGCAGGGGACACAAGTTCCAGCCCTGGCCCAGGAAGATCCCACATGCTGGAGAGCAACTAAGCCTGTGTGCCACAACTACTGAGCCTGTGCTCTAGAGCTCAAGAGCCACAAGTACTGAGCCTACGTGCCACAACTACTGAAACCCATGCACCTAGAGCCCGTGCTCCACACCAAGAGAAGCCACCACAATGAGAAGCCTGCGCACCGCAACGAAGAGTAGCCCCCACTTGCTGCAACCAGAGAAAGCCCGCGCACAGCAATGAAGACCCAATGCAGCCAAAAATAAATAAGTAAATAAATTTATTTTTTTAAAAAAAGACACAATAACAAGTGTTGGCAATGATGCTGAGAAATTGGAACACTCATACTTTGCTGGTGGGAATGAATTATGGTGCAGCCACTTTGGAAATCAGTTTGGCAGTTCCTCAAGTTAAATTTTAGAGTATGACTCAACAATTCCTCTCCTAGGTATATATCCAAGAGAAATAAAAGCAAATGTCCAGACAAAAACGCATCACAAATGTTCATAGCATTATTCATAATAACCAAAAGTGGAAACAACCCTAATGTCCGTCAATTGATGGATAAACAAAAAGTGGCATATCAGTACAATGGAGTATTACTCAGCCCTTGAAAGGAATGATGTACTGATTCGTGCTACAACATGATAATCCTTGAAGACATTATGCTAAGTGAAAGCAGCCAGTCTCAGACCACATATTATATGATTTCATTTATATTAAATATCCAGAGTAGACAAATCTATAGAGACACTAAAGTAGAGTAGCTGTATCTGGGGCTAGAAGAGAGAATGGGAAGTGACTGCTAATGGTTATATAATTTCTTACTGGGTTACTAAAATGTTCTGGAATTAGTGGAGATGGTTGCACAGCTTTGTAAATGTACTAAAGACCACTGAATTGTATACTTTAAAGCGATGAATTTTATGGTATATGAATTATATCTCAATTTTTTAATGTTAAAAAATTAATTGGAAGGTTGAGGGTTTATAAAACAAAACAAACCATACCACAACTTATGTCTACTTGTATATTCTTCCCTATCTCATCTCCCATTCTCCCCCACCCCATCCCAGGTTACCACTGTGCTAAATATTCCATCTATTTTTATTAGTCTATGGCTTTCCTCTCTTCCCCATTTGGTGTCCGTAATGGAGGTACAAGGTCAAACATTTTAAATAAAAATATTTAATTACAGAAAAAGTGGGATTTTACTAAATATATTGTAGCCCCCCAAAATTCACCATGTTTTAAAAATATGTTTAAAAATTAAATTCTCGAGCTGCCCTGGTGGCGCAGTGGTTGAGAGTCTGCCTACTGATGCAGGGGACACGGGTTCGTGCCCCGGTCCGGGAGCCTCCCACATGCCGCGGAGCGGCTGGGCCCGTAAGCCATGGACGCTGGGCCTGCGCGTCCGGAGCCTGTGCTCCGCGATGGGAGAGGCCACAGCAGTGAGAGGCCTGTGTACCACAAAAAAAAAAAAAAATTAAATTCCCATTTACTGCTGATTAGAAAATAAACAATGTGAAATGCAGTTCTGATTTTTTCCTAAGAATTTTTTTATCAGGGTATGATTTACACACAGTGAAGTGCATAGATCTTAATTTTACACTTTGATTAGCTTTGACAAACCCATACATCCATGTAACCCATACCTTTATCAAGATATAAGACATTAACCAACACCTCCAAAAATCCCATTCCTGATCAATTTTATCCCTTCCTAGTCAATCCCTACCCAAGGAACAACCACTGATCTGACTTCTATCAGCATAGTTACGAATGGAATCATACAGTATGTACTTTTTTGTTTGTCTTTTTTCATTCGGCATGTTTGTGAGATTATTTTGTTGCTGTATTAGTAATTTGCTCCTTGTTTCTTCTAAGTGGTGTTCTATCATGGATGTATCACAGTTGAGGGGCATTGGGGCAATTTCCAGTTTTTATCTCCTATAAATAAGTTGCTATGAACGTTCTTGTACAAGTTTTTGCATGGACATATGTTTTCATTTCTCTTGGATAAATACCTAGGAGTGGAATTGCTGGATTACAGGGGAGAGATATATTTGACTTTCTAAGAAACTGCCAGTTTCCCAAAGCAATTGTTCCATTTTATACTCCCACTAGCCGTGTGTGAGAATTTCAGTGGCCTCACATCCTCACCAACGTTTGGCGTTTTCATCCTTTCTATTTTAGCCATTCTGATGGTATCTCATTGAGATTCCATTACTTTTTAAAAAATATAGTTTCTATCCCAACTGCATGTGTGCTTAAACAATATAGTATTCAATTTTGATTGGTTTGGTTTTGAGCATCATGAAAGAGTATTATACTTTTTGTAGTCCTCTAGGACTTCTTTTTTCTCCAACAAAACTGTTTCAAAAACTTATTCATATTGTTGAATATAGCTATAGTATCTTCTTTTCACTGCTATCTGATATTCCATTGTGG
This sequence comes from Monodon monoceros, assembly GCF_005190385.1. Classification (NCBI taxonomy): domain Eukaryota; kingdom Metazoa; phylum Chordata; class Mammalia; order Artiodactyla; family Monodontidae; genus Monodon; species Monodon monoceros. The sequence goes on from NW_021703772.1 coordinate 93,296,988, forward strand.
GACTAAGCCACATTTTATTAATTAATTCTCCTGCTTATGTGCATCAGCCACCAGAATGGCTACTATTTTTAAAAAACAGAAGATCCCAAGTGTTGGTGAGGATAGAGAGAAATTATAACCCTGTGCATTGCTGGCCAGGATGTAAATGGTGTAGCCACTATGGAAAACTCTGTGGCAGTTCCTCAAGAAATTAAACATAAAATTACCATATGATCTAGCACCTGTGGGTATATACCCAAAAGAATTGAAAGCAGGACTTGAACAGATATTTGCACACCCATTTTCATAGCAGCATTATTCACAATAGCCAAAAGATAGAAATAATCCAAAAGCCCAGACAAGGATGAATGGATAAAGAAAATATGCTAGATACATACAATTGAATATTATTCAGCGTTAAAAAGAAATGAAATTCTGACACATGCTACAACATGAATGAAACTTGAAGACATTATGCTAAGTGAAATAAGCCAGACACAAAAGAACAAATATTGTATGATTCCACCTATGTGAGGGACCTAGAATGATCAAATTCACAGAGACAGAAAGTAGAATAATGATTACCAGAGTCTGGGAGGAGGGGGAAATGGGGGAGATACTGATCATGGACACAGAGTTTCAGCTTGAGATGATGGAAAAGTTTGGGAGGTAGATGGTGGTGACAGTTGCACAACAATGTGGATGTATTTAAAGCCACTTAAAAAAAATTTTAATGGTAAATTTTATGTTATGTATTTTTACCACAATTCTGAAAAGTTCTTTTCTAATCTTTCTATATGTGTTATTATAAACCTCCTATTGATGTTTTTAATGTGCACCATGGGAAGGATACAAAAGAAGATTCTTAGCAGAGAGTCAGGGGGAGAGCAGGAGAGTGAACATCCCTCTCACATAAGAGTAGAGTTGCACACAGCACCCTCCTCTTGTACAACACTGGAACACAATCTACAGCAACACTTGAGTCCCCACCCACCTCTTGAAGCATTGATACTGGCAGTTCAGTACTGTCCGTATTACTTTTATTGAAGCATTTAGGGCAAAAGAGAAAGGAGCAAACTGAAAGGGACTATTTTTTAATGGACAACGGCAATGGTTTTTGGAGGAAGGACTTCCCTTTGTGGTGGAAACAGAATGGAGCTTATCCTTAGTGAAATCTAGTAATGCCTGTGAGGGACATGAACTTACACAGTGCTGTGCAGTGATTTTTCTACATGGCCTTGAAACAGTTAATTCTCAACCCACAGCAAATACTGATTTTGAGTTCTGTAGACAAGAATACCGACTTTTAACCATATCCAGCAAAAATTACAAGATAAATTATCTTAAGCCAGAGCAATTACCCCCCATTTCATTCCCAAGAAAACATGAAACTGCAAGCTTAGAATGAGAATCTAGTTTTGAGTAATCTGCATTTTACATTATTTTAAGAAGTATAGTTTGTGCTTGCACTGGGAACAGGTTGGGAACCATATCGGGAAGTTTATTTTGTATGATATGAGAATTTCTGGGACTTCAGGTACATTTGTTCACTCTGATTCTAAAAACAGCTTGTAAAGTCAAATAGAAGTGATTTGTGGGTCAATTGTGCTTAGGGATTAACTGTACTCTTGTGTCATGTCATTGATCCAGAGATAACACTAAATTGTACATTTTAAAGTGTTCAGCACAGTCTGAGAACATGTGTTCTAGTGAGCTGATGTGATGATAGACTGAAGCATGGAAATCTGTGGAATATGAAATGGCTCCATCGGGCACAATTACTGAATAACTGGAAAATATCGTTATCTTATCAGAATGAGGACTAAATGTCTCTGAGTGATATTCCCTTCTCAGGGGATTTCAAAGTTCCATTATGTTTATCAAAATAAGAACTTTGATAGTTGGCAGCGGTTGTTAATGGTGGTTTCATTGACTGGGGAGATCTTTCTCCTGTATAGAATTTGGATGCAGGAGAGAAGTCAGCCATATAGTCTTATAGTTTAAGTCTCAAACTCTGGTTTCATTCAATTTTTGTTTACTGTTTCCAAAGCACAGGTCTGAGCACCTGCCTATGCACCCAGTCCTAAGCTTGCTGTTTGGAGGGCCTAGAGAAATGTTTAAGTTTGCTCCTCAAGGAGCACACAATCCAGCAGGAGATAAAGACTTATGCACATCAAAGAGTTAGATGGCACTGCTAACAACTGAGGAATCCCAAGTCCACAGCAGCGTGTTTCAAGTTGTGGTCTGAGCATCACTGCCTCAGAAGCACCCAGGAAGCTTGTTAAAAGGCACTTGCTCCTGGGCCCACCCCAGTCGGCTGACGGGAAGGACAGGTGATTCTGATGCACATAAGCTTAAGCACCACTGTTAGGTGATCAAATGTCAAAGCAAGTGGGTACAAGCTGCACAGGTTTATATTTCCTTCATGCGCAGTAAGTGTCGAATGGACATTTGCACAGCAAAAAAGGACAGGTAACAGCAGTCCCCTGAGAACGCCCTGCCTTTCAAAAGTCCCTCCCCACTTGGAACTCTTAGCTGTTTGGAACCAATGGTTCCCAAGCTTTAGTGTGTATCAGAATCACCTGGAGAGCTTGTAAAGCACGCAGAGGCCAAGGTTTATTAGGAACTTAGGACGCAGTTCTCTCCTTTCCGCCTTTTACATTGCTCAGGGTTGGGGGAAGGAACTGCTTTTATTCTTACAAAAGACTTTACAAGTGTCCTGCACTTCACCATCCTGATTTACATGAAACACTCTTTAAAAGGACGTTTTTTATTTTTTTTTAATTTATTTAATTTATTTTTTTTGCGTTACGCGGGCCTCTCACTGTTGTGGCCTCTCCCGTTGCGGAGCTCAGGCTCCGGACGCGCAGGCTCAGCGGCCATGGCCCACGGGCCCAGCCGCTCTGTGGCATTTGGGATCCTCCCGGACCGGGGCATGAACCCGTGTCCCCTGCATCGGCAGGCGGACTCTCAACCACTGCGCCACCAGGGAAGCCCAGGACATTTTTTTAAAAGCTACCTTGTTTTCTAAAATCTTTCAGCTAGGGTAAAACCATGTGAGTGATTTCTTAAGAAATCCTTTTTAAAGTCAGTGAACATGGAATAGAAAGGTCAAGAGGAAATGAGTTCGCCAGGGGCTTCTGGGGTCACAGGCTCCTTCCTCTCTCACCTTCAGCCCTTCCTCTGGTTGGTTTCAGGCCAAAAGCTTTCTGTGGTCCTGCGAGCCCAGGTGGTCTCCGAGCTCCTACTAGAACCGTCTACGTCTGCACTTGCCAAGGTAATGACAGCCCAAAGAAATAGCATCTGTAACTTCTCAGGAAAGTTGCTATTTTAATTTTAAAAAACCAAGAGAAATTTTTGTCTGTTGGCTTGACATTCTTTTTTTTAATCTATTTTATTGAAGTATAGTTGACTTACAATGTTGTGTTAATTTCTGCTGTACAGCAAAGTGATTCAGTTATACATATATATATATATATTCTTTTTCATATTCCTTTCCATTATGGTTTATCACAGGATATTGAATATAGTTCCCTGTGCTATACAGTAGGACCTTGTTGTTTATCCATCCTCTGTATAATAGTTTGCTTGACATTCTTACAAATGCCTCTTATGAGTGTTATGCATTCTCTAGATTCATAATTACTTTAAAACAAAATCCTATTTGTTGTAGCCCCAGCTCTCACTTGGTCAAGTGTCAGCTTTTGCCTGTACAAAGAAGTCAGATGCCTCTGCTCTTGCTCTGACTTTTTATTAAAAGAGCTTCTTAGAAGAGAGGTCAGTGTTTTTAGCAAAACAGATACTAGGGTAAAGGTTTTTTTTTTTCTTCTTTAAATAATGTCCCCCTAGAGTGCCCATCCTGGTTTTGACCTCCTCTAAATACACCTTTTAAATATAATTTTAATAAGAAAAGTTAAAACATCTGAGAATTTAACAGCTTTGGCCCTTGTAATGTTGGCCGCAGGGCGGTATGGAACGCCCTCAGGGAAAACAACTGATTTCTGTAGTTGTGCAGCACTGGTGTCTGTGCTATGATGGAGGCCCCATATGCCAAGGTCCAATTTCAGATTTACCAGCTCAGGGATTTAAAAACCAGACATGATAAGGTTCTGAAATGGCCAGGTCCAAGACTGATTGTATGGCCATATTACCATCTAAATTCTTTTACGAGGGGCGATAATTGCTATCAGTTATGAGCTCAGGAGACCAAAGTGCTGATTGAGAAGTGTTTGTCAAGCAGCAGTCTTTGAACTGGTCTCTCTGCCCCCACTCCTGCCACGCATCTGGGCCACCTTCCGAAAGCACAGTTTTGTTCATTTCCCCACTGAGAAGCTACACTCCCCTGAATTGGTGAAATTCCTCAGGGCCTTCCAGAATATGGCTCACACAGGCCTTCTTGCTCTCTGGCCTCACCTTTTTGTCCCAGCGTGTATGCTATTTTTCCTGCCGACTCTCCTGCATTCCCTAACTCAAGTCCTATCCTCCTGGCCTTCCTCAAATCTCTTCCAACAAAATTCTATCTATTTTTAACATCTGTGTGGATGTGCCCTCCATCAGGAGGCCTCTGTTAATAATACTCCCTCACTCAACCTGATGTGATCTCTCCCAGCTTGGAACCCTTAGCCACTTGTTTAGATCAGCGGTCCCCAAGCTTTGGTGTGTACCAGAATCACCTGGAGAGCTAGTAAAGAACACAGAGGCCAAGGCTTAATGTGGAGGGTTGCCGTGGGCCTTCATAGGCGTCCCAAGTTCCCAGGTGAGTCTAATCCCCACCAAGATTTGAGGACCACTGATGTGGATTTTTCATATAGCACTTAGAACTTTCTGCCTGTTCTTCATATAGTCGATGCATCTGTTAACACTCTGTATCAAGTTGGAAGCTTCTGTGGATCTCACTCATCTTGAAACCCAACACAGTGACTTTCAAGGGTATGAACTCAATGATCACATGCTGTATGGAATTGACAAACAAAGCAAGCGCTGATAGGGCAGAGGGGAAGGTTCGAGTGGAGCTCACCAGCGGGGAGCAAGCCTGTGGAATGTTGAGTAAACACCAGTGATAACTTGACTGGGAAAGCCATAGGGAGCCAGAGGAGAGTCAGTTATCAAATGTCACAGTGCACTGGGTTGTCAGCAGATACCATTATTGACGGTCTTTGTCCCAAGGGAAGAGAAGGGGAGAAGACAGGCAATGATCTGGTCATGGCCAGGATAGAAATGGCTCGCTGAAAAGGGTAGGGAGGGGATCACCGTGGTATCTGCATATGTTTAGACTCTGAATCTGTAGTTCTTAAAGTATATGCAGGCCAGAGACAAGGCAGAGGGGTATGTCCTTAACTGGAGCACAGACGGGGTCCATGGACCATGAGAGTTCTGTTCTCCAATAATAATGTGGACCAGGCTAAGGCCACCTGGGGTGGACTTTAAACTGTGGCCTGAACGTAGCCAGTGACTATAGCCTACAATTAAAACAAAACCCCAAACCCCAGTAGGGTCTGCCGAAATTACTAAGGGGCCTGTGGGTGGGTGAGGGCCGCACTGCCTCCGTCCTGCAAAGTGGAAGGCCATGAGGAGGGTGCTGCTCAGGGCAGCTCTGGCCTCTGACTCCCTTCCTTCGTGCTCATCCACTTGGTGGAAACCCACCCTTTCTGGCATATGGTGCTTCTTTCATTCACTCACTCATTCAATTGTGCGCATTTATTGAGAGCTTCCTGTGTGCCAGGCTCTTTGCTGAGTGCACACGTGATGTATTCCCCACAGCACGTAGGCACACCCCACACACATTCTCACTATGTCCCCAGCTTTTCCTCATCCTGCTTTTCCCTTGGAAAATCCCACTTTGGAGTATTCCATTTAGTAATAAGGGGAGAAACAAAAAAAGAATACTTCTGAGCAGTTCTTTGTCTTGAAATTCCTTGTGCTCTGATCATCCTATTTACTTATTTCCAGGACGCAGTTGACTTCCTCTCTCTAGATTTATCTTATGGATGCCAAAGTGAGGCAGGTTTCCGGCAGAAGCTGAATCAATTGCAGGTAATTTGAGCTGTTTTCCATATTGATGATGAATGGCAAAGTTTCCTGAGAGCATATTAGACATTTAATGCTTCAGCTGATGTGTAAACTGAACTTCCTCCAAGAGTCCATATACTTGCAGGGAATTCCCCAGCGGTCCAGTGGTTGGGACTCTGTGCTTGCATCACTGCCAAGGGCCTGAGTTCAATCCCTGGTCAGGGAACTAAGATCCCACAAGCTTCTCGGTGCAGCCAAAAATAAGTAAACAAATAAAAGAGTCCACATACTTGCAGAGTTGCATCTGGAGAGATTCCTATAGAGAACATCTGGAGGTTAGATAGTCTTCCCTGGAAAGGATAATGAGGGTTGGCTTGTTAAGGTAAATATTTACATGGATCCTCTGCTCTCTTGTGTAGAAAACTACTGAGAATCCAAATTCCAGTGTTCATTCTGAGATTAAAACAGACATTTCATGGATGTGGTCATGTAGATATTTATCCTGACAAGCCACCCCTCACTATCCCTCCACTCTCCTCAGAGCATCTGCACCCCCTCTCTGAGCCTCAGCTGCTGCTCCCCACTGGCACACAGGTGTCTTAGGGCCTGAGGACCCACAGCACATCCACAGGTTCTGAATTCTTCAGGAGGTACATGTAGGAGTCCCACGTTCCCTTCTCAGAAGAGGCTTTGCTCACCAGAGGCTTCCCCACTCAGCAGAGGGCTCCTGCAGCTCTCCAGTCCTGTGATACCACAGGCTGCCTCACTGCATATGGATCTTCCAGGGAGGGGAAAACCCTCGGTTCCCTTAGGAGTTTGGCTTTGCGCACTGACCTGGCCCAGGGAAAGAACAAGACTACGTGGGTCACAGCTCCACTCACTGGTTCTGAGCGACTTACTTGGTTTCTCAGAGATTAAGGCTTGAGGCTCATTGTTACTGGCTGCTCTGAGAAAATAAAGAACCCGCCTGGCTTCTTTTTAAGTAGTTGCTATTGGTATTTCTCAGTGGCTGTTAACGACTAGAGGAAGAAAACTTAGTGTGGGAAAAATGACAAAACCCAACCTCCCCCAAAAAAGGTAACCTAAAGTGAGGTCAAACAACATGTCAGCCTAAAGATGTTTCTTTTGACACTGAAATGGCTAGAAATGGGAGAGAAATTACACCTGCTCCAATTCTAATGAAGATAGCTTCTTTTAAATTTCTTTATGGAGTATGTCAGATATATCCAAAGGTAGAAGGAAAAGTAAACTGAAGCCATCCCCAGCTTCAAAAGCTATCAATTCCTGGCTGATCTTGTTTCATCTATACCCTACCTTCCCCCTCTCAAACCAGATTGTTTTGGGTTTTTTTTTGTTTTTGTTTTGTTTTGTTTTGTTTTGCATTATGCGGGCCTCTCACTGTTGTGGCCTCTCCCATTGCGGAGCACAGGCTCCGGACATGCAGGCTCAGCGGCCCAGCTGCTCCGCATGTGGGATCCTCCCGGACCGGGGCACGAACCCGTGTCCCCTGCATCGGCAGGCGGACTCTCAACCACTGCACCACCAGGGAAGCCCCAAACCAGATTGTTTTGAAGCAAACCCTAGACACCCATAAACATCTTGACAGTGGCGCCTGACTGAGCTTCTTGTAGCAGCACAGGCCCCTGACATGAGCAGACTGCCTTGTTCCTGGTCCTAACACAGTGACTGGTTCTAGGAGGTACCTTGTAGTCTGAGGTGATGGCAGAAATTAGCCTGTCTCTTTGGTGGGGGGTCAGTGTAGAGAATGGTCTATGTTACTGAAAAGTGTAGATTTTTCTCCCTCAAGTCTAGAGTCGGCTCTCTTTATTGACTGAGACAGCTAGCAGTCATTTCCAAAACCAAATTGAGTGTCGTGATTTCTTATCTTTAAAATCTGTCCCTGTTAACAAAAAACTTACTCTAGGCAGCTTCAGTTCACTTGCTGGCCTATATCATTTCAGACTATTGAGCCAAAAGTGGAAGTTTTCATCTTCAATCTGAAACTCCAGGACTGCCTCTCCACAAAGAAGAGCCCAGCTGATCTGTTCTTCAGCCTTCTCACAGGTGAGTGGACCATCACTGGAGAGGTTTGGAGTGATATTTGGTGCACTGGCTTGTGGGGTAGCTATTTTAAAAGTCTGGGGTTCCAATGGGAGGAGCGACCAGAGGAGGGGTGGTCTGAGAGCCCATCCCAGATGAGTTTAATGTCCCTTGTCTTCTTGTTGTTCATCTTGATCCCTTAGCTCCCACTGACCCAAGAAAGGAGAGAGGTTCTGTACGAGGATGGTAAGGATGCCTTGGTCTCATGGAAATAAAGACCGTCAGGCCTCAAATGTCAGGTGTAAGCATGGCAACTGCCCTGTGTCCATCTGTCCACTTCCATTACCCCTCCCTCTAAGGTCTCTCATCTCTGCCCCACTTGGCAGGGCTGCCTCTCTCCCCTCAGCCACCTTACTTTTGTTCATTTCCCCATTACCTAATCACAATCTTCAGGTATAAGACCCACAGCTCATGGAGCATCTCCTTGGTGTCTCTTAGTTCAAATTCTTGAGAGTGAATCTGATGGGTGGGCCGTGTAATCAGAAGATTGCTCCTGGGACTTCCCTGGTGGTCAAGTGGTTAAGTCTCTGTGCTACCACTGCAGGGGGCACGGGGTCCATCCCTGGCTGGGGAACTAAGATCCCACATGCCACATGGTGTGGCTATTAAAAGAAGGAGAAGAAGAAGATTGCTCCTGGTCCAATCCGGCCAAGGGAAAGTAGGAGGTCCACTAAGGCCTCAGGGGCTGAGGACCACTAGACACTCTGCAGGAAGGGCCAAGGGGCACGCTCCTGCATGCCTGGATATCCAGTTCAGTCTCCCTGTAAGGTCAGAATATGGGAGAAGCTGGTAGTGCCCTTTCTACCACCTGTAACCAGTGCTGAGCTGGCTTCACAGACCTCTTGAACTGCATCCATGGATACCACTTAATAACTCTTGCCCTAACTCATCTTTGATGGTATAATGATTTCTGCTCTTAAATCCCATCACTTTCTAAATGGTTAAAATGGTTAATTTTATGTTTATGTATAGTTTCTTACAAAAAAAATAAAATTCCGCCCCCTCCTGATATTTGAGTTTTGAGTCAGTTGTTCTCCTTGTTTGGCCTCCAGACAAGCAGCATTAGCATCACTTGGTAACTTGTTAGACATTCACATTCTAGAGCCCACCTCAGATCAGAAACCGTGATCAGAAACTTTGGAGTGGGCCCAGCAATCTGTGTTGAACAAGCTCTGCAGGTGATGCTGATGCACATGGAAGTTTGAGAACCACTGTTCTATCACTTTTGACTTCTGTAAATCTTTAGCCTGTGGAACTTTCCAGAGGGGTTTGGAGCCATTGCTTGGGGTTTGGGTGTGGTGTACAAGTGAGGAAAACTGTTGATAGTAGTCATGCATATTGTTGATTGGGCTTCAGGTGGAGTGAATTAAACGTCTTCTCTTACAGCCATAAGTGAAGAACAAGTGCTCACCATTGGGTTTGATCTTAGTACATTCCTGAGCTGTTCATCAAGTTCCAAGAAAAGGTAATGTTAGATTTCCTGTGGGACTACCAATAACTGATATTTGCAGAATACTCTGTTGTTCTTTCACATGTGTAAACACAGGGGACTCTTGTCATCTGCCTCTTGGACCAGTGAGTCCTTCGTGGCCATTCTAGAGACAAGAGATGAAGGCTCAGAGGGGAAAGCAGGGAGCAGTGTCTCTGGCCACCACACGGTTCTCCTCTAGTTCACCCAAGTGCACACAGCTAGCAGAGCTGGTGTTTAAACCCCTGCCTTCTAGTTTAGATCTTGTTGGAGGCATTGTGAGGTTGTGGACGAGCAGGCTAGGTTAATGATAGATCTGCCCATCCCTGAAGTTATGTGATCTGAGTAAGTAAGGTGAGTTCTCTGCACCATTTCCTCACACAAAATGTGAAACATCTTACCCGTGAGGAGATGGCATAGATAGGAAAGCCAGCTGTGCAGCAGGGCAGAAGCCTAAATCAGCAGTTTCTCAGGACAAAGGTTTTAAATTATTGTGGGATTGCAAATAATTTCTTAGCACATGACTAAAGTACCAAAATTTGTAAGTGACATACTGAAAAAAAATTAGAGTAGATTTGAGGTTATCTCCATAATTATATCATTCTCATGCACTTATATTCCAATGCGCTTCTCGAGAAAAGTTTGGTGTGGAAGCCAGTGCAGGGAACTTCCCAGAACCCTCAGCTCTCCGTGGGGGTATGTTACACACCTGAGCATCATATACCGTGTGTCAAGGAAGGACCAAGGCCCGGAGGCAATCATTGGCTTCCCAGACCTTCAGCTAGAGCTCACCTCAGACATTTCTAGCACAGCTCTGTCCAAGATCATAAACTTCAGTTGCCACCACCTCGTTGTACCTTTTCTCTCCCAGCATTTGGCTGTCCTCAGCTGTGTCTCCTTCCATTGTTCAGTCCTCTCAACTCACTTCAAATCAGCAGTTCAGATCACCAGAGCCTAAGCAGCTGCCCATGTCAGGCTTTGTGCCGGCAGTGTGAACAGTATGATGAGCAAGGAGATCAGAACGGCTCTCTGTTCACACGTGGAGCCAGCTGAGGAGTGCTGGGCTATCTTTTCAGAAAATAAAACTCAAGAGGTCATAATAAACGTGGTACCCTGGGGACTTCCCTGGCGGACCAGTGGTTAGGACTCTATGCTTCCCCTGCAGGGGCCACGGGTTCCATCTCAGCTTGGGGAACTAAGATCCCACATGTCGTGCATGACATGGCAAAAGAAAAAGAAAGGGGGCACCCTGAGATCACAATGATTGCAAAACCACAAGATGACAGGAGACACCGGCTCCAGGATTCTCTAACACCTTGATCTCTCAGTACCTTGCCTGCAGGGAAGATCCAACATTGGCTAACGTTAAACCGAGAGTGGGGGCGGGGGGTTCTCACTCAGGTGGATGTTGATGGAGAACCTGCAGGGGCAGGTGGAAGCGCGTCCTGAGGGGACGGGCATCATTTTCTTGTCAGAGTGTTTTAGACCTCAGAAGTGAGACAGAGAGGCCCACCAGTGATTCTAGCACAGAGTATGGCAGGAGATACAGACTGCTCCCCAGAGGAGGGAAAAAGAGCATTACCTGGGATGCTCTGAGGTGGCTTAGAGTGGGGGGTGAGGGGTGGCTGAAGGAGGGCACTTGGAGGGCTGGACATAGAGACTTTCTGTGCTAAATCTCTTCCCAAGTTAGGCAAACCCAGGACTCCCAGCTTCAAGGCCTGTATGGCAAGTTCTGTGTTATCCAGGGGCAGTTTGTTTCTTCAAGACCTCTTCTCACCCAAGCCAGAAGGACGGTCATAGTCAGAAGGGTTGGGTCAGAACAGCTGGCACCCCTCCATGCCCCTGGTGTGCTCCAGAGTCATGCATCTGTTTTGGGTAATCCACAAATATAGGCTATCATTTTCCCTCACCACTTTTCTACCAAATGCGGATGAGTTGATGCTTCATAAAATAGGAGGAGCTTAAGTTTGGAAGGTCCAGGCTCCACTCCACGGGAGGGAGGTCTTTCTGCAGTGTCTCCGTCACTTCTACCGGTTCTGTGCTCTGGGCCAACCTTGTATAAGTGTCAGCCCCTCGATGGCCCAAGGACAGGGAGATGCTCTTGTACTCCACTCCCTCTCCTCATGTGTGTTCTTTTCTCCAGGCCAAACACACCCGCCTCCACCAATCCTTCCTCAAGGTTGCCCTCTGCTGGTGTAACTGCTGCATGTTATCACGCACTGCTTTCCAGCCTGCAGGACAGGACTCAGATAGAGAAAACAATAAAGAAAGAAGGGACGGAGGGAAGGAGGAAGGAAGGAGAGAGAAGGAAAACAGATTAGAAGTAAATAGAATATATCAGACTTCATTGCGTATGAGAATAGCATTTTTATGTTATGCTTTATTTTAGCTATGTTTATTTCTGATGTTTATTTCAGATACATTTATTTCTGAAATAAAACATAACATGCACATAAATGCCTACACATCTACACACATACATAGTGATATGTGGCTAAAAGCACAGATTCTGTGCTGTACCATTTGCAAGCTGTGTAATCTAGGAGGAGTTCTCATTTTTTAAAAAAACAAGATGTAAGTTTATTGATATAAATAAAGCCTGAAGATGGACAGTCTAGAGTGGGTAAAAATCATCAGGAATCCAGGCTCCTATCTTGTTGCTTTGTTATTCTTAACAAAACTTCTACCTCATGGTGCAGGATGGATGCTTGAGCTCCTGCCATTATGACCATAATCCAGGCAGCATGAAGAAGAAAGGAGGTTATAGTCAGGGTTGACATTTGAGTGGTACACATCAGTAGAGATGCACCAGTCATTCAATTATTGAAATATTTCTGTACCAGCTGGTAAGTAGCTGCTGGCCCCCTGATGCCCGAAGTTACTCATTTCTTTAAGTCTCAGTTTCCTCCTCTGTAGTAAGAAGATAAATAATGTAGTACTTATCTTGTATACTTATTTTGAAAATTAAATGAGATAATGTACATACATTTTTATCATAGTGGTCACCATAGAATCAAAAGTCTCAGTAAATTGAAGTCATTATTATTAGCTATGTTTTATAAATATACATTATAAGAAGAAAAACTTTCATCAGAACTGAAGACTGTATTCAAGGGTGATCTAATACAGCAAACAGTAGCATTGGTACAGTATTTTCACTCATGCAGGAGCAATGATAACTCACCTAAGAAGAGACAATAATAATAATTTTCCCATCTACTTGCTGCCCATGACTTTGGGTCGGTGTTTCTGGAATCTTTACTGATTAAACACATTGTCACTGTTCATCGGTCTGGGGGCATTTGTAACTTACAGAGTCATTACTTATACTATGTCCCTTTATGTCACTTCACTCCTACAGCTGGTCTTGTTCTCTGACTGACAACCTGACCCTCCAGACTCTCCTGCAGCTGGACCCGGAGACAGCAGTAGACTCCTCTCTGCCCCACTCAACCTATCAGAGAGTCTGGGAAATGTTTGCCAACCAGTCCAGGGCAGAAAGGGATGCTTTCCTGCAGGATGTTTTTCCTGAGGGTTTCCTCTGGGGCGTCTCCACAGGGGCTTTTAATGTGGAAGGAGGCTGGGCCGAGGACGGAAGAGGGGCGAGCATCTGGGACAGAGTTGGGCACCAGAACACTGGCAAGGGCCAAGCAACGCCAGAGGTGGCCAGTGACAGTTACCACAAGGTGGACACTGACGTCGCCCTGCTTCGTGGCCTCCGGGCCCAGGTCTACAAGTTCTCCATCTCCTGGTCCCGCATCTTCCCCACTGGGCAGGGGCAGAGCCCCAACCTCCGGGGCGTCGCCTACTACAACATGCTGATCGACAGGCTGCTGGACTCGCACATCGAGCCCATGGCCACGCTGTCCCACTGGGACCTTCCTCAGGCCCTGCAGGATCGCGGCGGGTGGCAGAATGAGAGCATGGTGGATACCTTCCTGGACTATGCGGCCTTCTGCTTCTCCACATTTGGGGACCGTGTGAAGCTGTGGGTGACCTTCCACGAGCCGTGGGTGATGAGCTACGCGGGCTACGGCACCGGCCAACACGCACCGGGCATCTCCAACCCAGGGGTGGCCTCTTTTAAGGTACTTCCCATCCTTGCAATGCCTACTTGTTGGAAGAGAAAGGACATTGGGTTAGAAAAATGTTATTTTACCTTCCCATCAGCAAGTCTTTCCTTTTTTTTTCCTTTAAAGGAAATCAGAGGGAGGGAGGGAAGGAACCATAAATTCTTAATCACCTTATTTGTCCAAACACTATTCTGGCACTTTAAAAATTGTTGCCACCTCCTCAGAACGGCTCTGATGGATGAGGGAATCGGGGCTTAGGAGGAGAAGCAATTGGTCGTGCTGACATTGCTAGTGGGTTAGCAGTGTGAAGCCAACATTTGAGCCCAAGTCCCTTGACTCCAAAGCAAGTTTTCCATGTCAGCCAGGACTCTTAATTGCAAGTGACAGAAAACCCAACCCAAACTAACTTAAACAAGGAGGGAATTTCTGAGTTCTGGAAACTGAAGAGTCTTAGTTTTAGCTGATCAGAGTGGAGCTTGATTAGACCACAGATGATGTTACCAGGACTCGATTTTTCTTCTTCTCTTGCTCCCCTCACTGGCTTTATTCTTGGGCAGGCTGGTAGCCAGATGGCCGCAATCCTTCTCTCATTATTTCAAGATCAGCAGAAAACAGAAAACACAGCTTGCCTCTGTTCTGGCGTTCCCAGGAAAGTTCTCCCCGTGCTCATGGTCTCTGCATGGGTCGTGTGCCCATCCCTGAACCAGTCACTGGTCTAGGCTAGGGGACTGTGTGGCACTGATTGGTTTTGACCCAGGTCCCAGCTCTACCCCTCAACACACTGAGAGACAGGGAGGTGGGGCGGGGGGAGGATGGTCTTTCCAGAGGGCAATCAGGGTATCATTTCAACAAGAAGGTGATGTGTATCCTTGAGACAAAATTTAAAATGGCTTAACATGGGTCCCATCCATCATTTCCCTTTTTCTTCAAAAGCTCCCAGGAAACCTACCAGCTTCCCTGGCTGCATTCTTCAGGACAATTAGTCTAGCTTTCCCCCAGCACCTTTTGGGTTCTCTTCTCTTCTGAAAGAGGAGCATTCACTGGGCCCCAGGCTAGATGTTAAGTGCCATCAAGACACTTAACTGTCCATTAGAAAATTAGAGAACAATTCAAAATACCCACAATGAGAGTGAGCTGGAATACTGTGAATAAATGACTCAGTGAAATGCCAAAATATAGCGCTTATGTCAAGGCTTCCATTCTGCTCTTGTTCAGCAAGTGACTGTACCCACGGAGACAGAGAACACTTCTGAAAGGGGAAAGCTTGAACCTTTCTGTTTGTCTCTTTGTTGTAAAACTCATCCCAGCCTTTACACCTTAGGCTTCTTATCCCTACAGCCGTGGCTCCTGAGACTTTTCTACACAGACTTTTATGAGAAAGTCCACCTCACTTTTTTTTGTGTGTGTGTGGCTGCGTTGAGTCTTCGTTGCTGCGTGCGGGCTTTCTCTACTTGCAGCGAGTGGGGGCTACTCCTCGTTGTGGTGCATGAGCTTCTCATTGTGGTGGCTTCTCTTATTACGGAGCACGAGCTCTAGGCGCGCGGGCTTCAGTAGTTGTGGCACGCAGGGTCAGTAGTTGTGGCTCGCGGGCTCTAGAGTGCAGGCTCAGTAGTTGTGGCACATGGGCTTTGTTGCTCCGTGGCATGAGGGATCTTCCCGGGCCAGGGCACTAACCCGTGTCCCCTGCATTGGCAGGCGGATTCTTAACCACTGCACCACCAGGGAAGCCCCACCTCACTTTTCTCTTTCAATTCTTCCTTTTATTTATAAAACATTATGACACCATTAAGGAAAAATTTCCAAGAAAAGATCTTTTTCATAGTTCTACTGGTATTTCCTTCCAGTCGTGGCTTCCTTACATTCATAGTGTAGTCACAGTGTGCACTCAGCTTAGTGCCCTTGTTTTCTTTTTGTTGTTGTTGTTTTTATTGAAGTATAGTTGATTTACAACATTGTGTCAAGCTCTGCTGTACAGCAAAGTGATTCACTTATACACATATAGACTTTTTTTTTTAGGTATTTAGTCTTTATTCTGAATCTGATAGACAACAGTTATTTTTTTAATTTTTAAATTTCATTTAATTTATTTTTTTATACAGCAGGTTCTTATTAGTCATCAATTTTATACACATCAGTGTATACATGTCAATCCCAATCACCCAATTCATCACACACCCCCCCCCCCACTGCTTTCCCCCCTTGGTGTCTATACATTTGTTCTCTACCTCTGCTTCTCAATTTCTGCCCTGCAAACCGGTTCATCTGTACCATTTTTCTAGGTTCCACATATATGCATTAATATACGATATTTGTTTTTCCCTTTCTGACTTCACTCTGTGTGACTGTCTCTAGATCCATCCACGTCTCAACAAATGACCCAATTTCATTCCTTTTTATGAAAAGGAATTGTATTCCATTGTATATATATATACCACATATTCTTTATCCATTCGTCTGTCGATGGACATTTAGGTTGCTTCCATGACCTGGCTATTGTAAATAGTGCTGCAATGAACATTGGGGTACATGTGTCTTTTTGAATTACAGTTTTCTCTGGGTATATACCCAGTAGTGGGATTGCTGGATCATATGGTATTTCTATTTTTAGTTTTTGTGTGTGTGTGTGTGTGTGTGTGGTACCCGGGCCTCTCACTGTGTGGCCTCTCCCGTTGCAGAGCGCAGGCTCAGTGGCCATGGCTCACGGGCCCAGCTGCTCCGCGGCGGACCGGGGCATGAACCCGTGTCCCCTGCATCAGCAGGCGGACTCTCAACCACTGTGCCACCAGGGAAGCCCTATTTTTAGTTTTTTTAAGGAACCTCCATACTGTTCTCCATAGTGGCTGTATCGATTTACATTCCCACCAACAGTGTAAGGGGTTCCCTTATCTCCACACCCTCTCCAGCATTTGTTGTCTGTAGACTTTCTGATGATGCCCATTCTAACTGGTACGAGGTGATACCTCATTGTAGTTTTGATTTGTATTTCTCTAATAATTAGTGATGTTGAGCAGCTTTTCATGTGCTTCTTGGCCATCTGTATGTCTTCTTTGGAGAAATGTCTATTTAGGTCTTCTGCCCATTTTTGGATTGGGTTGTTTATATTTTTAATATTGAGCTGCATGATCTGTTTATATATTTTGGAGAGTAATCCTTTGTCCGTTGATTCGTTTGCAAATATTTTCTCCCATTCTGAGTGTTGTCTTTTCGTCTTGTTTATGGTTTCCTTTGCTGTGCAAAAGCTTTGAAGTTTCATTAGGTCCCATTTCTTTATTTTTGTTTTTATTAACATTACTCTAGGAGGTGGATCAAAAAAGACCTTCCTGTGATTTATGTCAAAGAGTGTTCTTCCTATGTTTTCCTCTAAGAGGTTTATAGTGTCCGGTCTTACATTTATGTCTCTAATCCATTTTGAGTTTATTTTTGTGTATGGTGTTAGGGAGTGTTCTAATTTCATTCTTTTACATATAGCTGTCCAGTTTTCCCAGCACCACTTATTGAAGAGACTGTCTTTTCTCCATTGTATATCCTTGCCTCCTCTGTCATAGATTAGTTGACCATAGGTGTGTGGGTTTATCTCTGGGCTTTCTATCTTGTTCCATGGATCTATATTTCTGTTTTTGTGCCAGTACCATATTGTCTTGATTACTGTAGCTCTGTAGTATAGTCTGAAGTCAGGGAGTCTGATTCCTCCAGCTCCATTTTTTTCCCTCAAGACTGCTTTGGCTATTTGGGGTCTTTTGTGTCTCCATATAAATTTTAAGATTTTTTGTTCTAGTTCTGTAAAAAATGCCATTGGTAATTTGATAGGGATTGCACTGAATCTGTAGATTGCTTTGGGTAGTATAGTCATTTTCACAATATTGATTCTTCTAATCCAGGAACGTGCTATATCTCTCCATCTGTTGGTATCATCTTTAATTTCTTTTATCAGTGTCTTATAATTTTCTGCATACAGGTCTTTTGTCCCCCTAGGTAGGTTTATTCCTAGGTATTTTATTCTTTTTGTTGCAGTGGCAAATGGGAGTGTTTACTTAATTTCTCTTTCAGATTTTTCATCATTAGTGTATAGGAATGCAAGAGATTTCTGTGCATTAATTTTGTATCCTGCAACTTTACAGAATTCATTGATTAGCTCTAGTAGTTTTCTGGTGGCATCTTTAGGATTCCCTATGTATAGTATCATGTCATCTGCAAACAGTGACAGTTTTACTTCTTCTTTTCCAATTTGTATGCCTTTTATTTCTTTTTCTTCTCTGATTGCCGTGGCCAGGACTTCCAAAACTATGTTGAATAATAGTGCTGAGAGTGGACATCCTTGTCTTGTTCCTGATCTTAGAGGAAATGCTTTCAGTTTTTTACCATTGAGAATAATGTTTGCTGTGGGTTTGTCATATATGGCCTTTATTATGTTGAGGTAGGTTCCCTCTATGCCCACTTTCTGGAGAGTTTTTATCATAAATGGGTGTTGAATTTTGTCAAAAGCTCTTTCTGCATCTATTGAGATGATCATATGGTTTTTACTCTTCAATTTGGTAATATGGTGTATCACATTGATTGGTTTGCATATATTGAAGAATCCTTGCATTCCTAGGGTAAACTCCACTTGATTATGGTGTGTGATCCTTTTAATGTGTTGTTGGATTCTGTTTGCTAGTATTTTGTTGAGGATTTTAGCATCTATATTCATCAGTGATATTGGTCTGTAATTTTCTTTTTTTGTAGTATCTTTGTCTGGTTTTGGTATCAGGGTGATGGTGGCCTCATAGAATGAGTTTGGGAGTGTTCCTTCCTCTGCAGTTTTTTGGAAGAGTTTGAGAAGGATGGGTGTTAGCTCTTCTCTGTTTGATAGAATTCACCTGTGAAGCGATCTGGTCCTGGACTTTTTTTTTTTTTTTTTTTGGCGGTACGCAGGCCTCTCACTGTTGTAGCCTCTCCCGTCGTGGAGCACAGGCTCCGGACGCGCAGGCTCAGCGGCCATGGCTAACGGGCCCAGCCACTCCGCGGCATGTGGGATCTTCCCGGCCCAGGGCACGAACCCGCGTCCCCTGCATTGGCAGGTGGACTCTCAAGCACTGCGCCACCAGGGAAGCCCGGTTGGAAGATTTTTAATCACAGTTTGAATTTCATTACTTGTGATTGGTCTGTTCATATTTTATATTTCTTCCTGGTTCAGTCTTGGAAGGTTATACTTTCCTAAGAATTTGTCCATTTCTTCCAGGTTGTCCCTTTTATTGGCATAGTGTTCCTTGTAGTAGTCTCTTAGGATGCTTTGTATTTCTGCAGTGTCTGTTG